>NC_132881.1:48090857-48098357 GCF_030463535.1 Salminus brasiliensis
ATATATATATATATAGAGAGAGAGAGAGAGAGAGAGAGTTTATTTATTAATATAGTATTAGTATATATATATATACATATCTGTGTGTATATATACTGTATATATATATATATATACTATACAAATAAATGTGACTTGACTTGATATATATATATACTGTAAATTTGCCAGTGTTAAATTACCTGTTAATGTTAAACACTTACAGTGTAGATTTAATACTAAAAGTGTTGCTTTATAACTGTCAATTTTACTGTTAATAAATGTTTTTATATATAAATCCTTTTTTTTATTATACTATGTTACAAAAGGTAAACACCAATCAGAGACTAAACATACCTAATTAAATATAGGTTAATAGGTTAAATACTTGCTTACAGTTTATGTATGACCACCCCTGATAAAACAAAAAATATGTGAAAAGCTAATATATAAAGTAAATAAATGGGGAGTGTAAAAATAATGGCACATTACATATGCTTACATTTTTATAAGATTTTTTTTTAGAATATTTAAATACAGTGAATAGACAGAAACTGTATTGTGATAAAAACAGTCATATTTAAGTTTCCTTTAGAAAGTTTATTCACTTATTTAAACTTCAACACACACACACACACACACACACTCAACAGTAGATGTTGTTGTTGGAACAAAATCTTGTTTTTTTAACCTCATATCTCAAAACACAGAAACTTTACAAGGCTTCCTAACTTTCCATGGAGTTCAAGAATAAAATCCTCATTCTGTCATTCTGAAGAACTCACAACTGCAATGTTCACAATATGCCAAATTTTATATTTTTTTGTGCAACAGTTTATTATATATATATATATATATATATATATATATATATATATATATATTTAACAACATTGCAAATAGTGTCTTATGCAGAAGTAGATGCCCCCCTGTTCAAATAATGTTTCTTTTTTAATGTAAATAAGTGAATAAATCCTCTTGTACACACACACACACACACATATATATATATATATATATATATATATATATATATCTTTAACATCTGCACATTTTAGACACGATTTCTACTTATTATTTATATATTTATTTATATATATATATATATATATGTATATATATTATTTACTAAATTGAACAACTCAAATAGAAAAATTTATGTGCCATTACTTTAATTAAATGACTATTATTACCATTACTAAATTAAGCAACAAAAAAAACAGATGACTGTGTTTCAGAAGTGTCTCTGCAGAATATTTAAACATGGGTGCTCAAACTTTTGCATTGAACTAAGTAGTTTTGATTAGTTTAACACATTTCTGATCACTTATTCACTCCATTTGTGCCTAAATGCAGGTTTTTAAAGTGGAAAGTGGTGTAAAGGTATAAAATCTGTGTTGTCGACACTTCTTCAGGTTCACTAATTCTGGGCGAAACTGATCCATTTGATTGATTTTCAACCAATATCCATCTTTACATCATTTAAATCATGTAAAATCATAGTGCTGTGGTGTTTCTAGTGTAAAATAGTGAAATATTTTGAGTGTATATACACTCTATGGACAAAGGTATTGGGACACCTGCTCATTCATTGCTTTGTTTCTTCTATGCTCTCTCTCTCTTGGGGCGAAATGTAATCAAATCCACCTCACCATAATGTTCCAGCAGCCAGTGGAAAGCCTTTCCAGAAGCGTAGAGGCTGTTACTGCAGCAAAGGAGGGTGAACGCCTTGTCAATACCTATGATTTCAGAAGAAACCTTTGGACATTTGCAACAGAGCGCACTCTACTTACAAGCTGTGGACAAAAGTATTTGGACACCTGCTCATACATTCACTGTTTCTTCTAAAATCAAGGGTATTAAAAGAGTTGATCCTGCTTTTGTTGGAGTAACTGTCTCTAGTGTCCAGAGAAGAAGGCCTTCTAATAGAATTTCTGAGGAGCATTGCTGTAAGGATTTGATTGTCTGTTAGTGAGATCAGGAGGTTTGAGGATGTCCCAAAAGTATTGGATGGAGCAACACCATCATTGCAGAAAACACTGGGCTTCCTAAAGAAGCTGAATGCATTCATCAGCAGGGGTGTCCACAAACATTTGGACATGCAGTGTAGTAAATATCTGCTCTCCTCGTTCCTCATTACACGTAGAGAGCTGCTTCTCAGAAGTGAGTGCGATCTGCTGAAAACGCTTTTCAAAGGCTGTCTGACAGCAGGAACGCCGGGAATGTCAGGAACGTTGACGTTGTCTGTAAAGACTTATTTTCAGAGTGTTTTTATTTCCCGCCCGTAATTGAAGGTGAAGTCTTCTCTGCGCTGCTGAGGAGAGCTCAGACGGAGTGTCATTGGCTCACAGAGAGAAAGCGCGCCGTGTGTGTTTGAAAGGCCTGTTGTGTTTCTTCTCTATTCATTCACATTGTGGTGTGTGTGTGTGTGAGAGAGAGAGTAGAACCCGTCTATACACCATGCTTCTGATGAAAAGGCGGCTTAGCGGAGCGTCTTGAAGCGCTTGCATTCACCTCTCCCTGTGTGTGCGAGTGTGTGTGGGTGTGTGTGTGTGTGAGTGTGTGTGTCACAGAGGCTAAAGATGCCGTTTTAAAGGTGAGGAGAGAAGTCAGTCGTGTTTAACTTTTACTGATCCTTTGATTCTGCTGCCGCTCAGCTCCTCGCTCCGAGCGCTGGTGTAAAAATACACACAGCTGTGGGTTTCTAGCTGACTGCAGTGGAAACGCTGTGGTGAGGAGCGCTGCCAGAGCGCGGGGGTGGGACCTTAAACCTAAACCCGCCACAGTTTTCGCCCCGTCTTACGACAGCGGGAGTCCTGGACCCAAAATAAACCCCAAAACACACAGAAAGACACGGGGTCGCACTGTTGTGAGGATTTAGGAGCAGTGCCTCAGAGTCAGACTAAGCCTAGTCCAGCATTACCTGTACTGTCAGTGGAGTTCCAGCATTAACAGCCCAGTTTAGCCCAGACTTAGGCTTAATCCTTAAGAAAGTGGTGTAGATGGGTGTGGAGAGCTGTAGACGAGTGTTGAGAGGTATAGAGGGGTGTAGAAGGGGGGTGTAGACAGATATAGGCTGGTGTAGAGGGGGTTAGAGAGGTATAGCTGGGTGTAGAGAGGTATAGATGGTGTAGAGAGATATAGATGGGTGTAGATCTGTGTAGAAGGGTGTAGAGAGGTATAGATGGTGTAGAGAGGTATAGATGGGTGTAGATCTGTGTAGAAGGGTGTAGAGGGGGTGTGGAAGGATGTATAGGGAACGTTGTAGACAGTATAGCTGGGTGTATAGAGGTATAGCTGGGTGCAGAGAGATATAACTGGGTGTAGAGCTCTGTAGAAGGGTTTGGGGGGGGGTGTGGAAGGTTGTAGAGAGTATAGCTGGGTGTAGAGAGGTATAGATGGTGTAGAGAGGTATAGATGGTGTAGAGAGGTATAGCTGGATGTAGAGAGGTATAGCTGGGTGTAGAGAGGTATAGATGGTGTTTCATCTTTATGTCTCTTTCTCTCTCTCTCTCTCTCTCTCTCTCTCTCTCTCTCTCTCTCTCTCTCTCTCTCTCTCTCTCTCTCTCTCTCTTTCATCTTTATGTCTCTTTCTCTCTCTCTCTCTCTCTCTCTCTCTCTCTCTCTCTCTCTCTCTTTCATCTTTATGTCTCTTTCTCTCTACTGGTGGCTTCCTTATTCTCTTTCTCACTGCTTTCTCTCTCTCCTCATTAGCAGTGTTTTATACTTTATTAGTTCAGTGTGTGTGTGTGTGTGTGTGTGTGTGTGTGTGTGTGTGTTTTACTGCGAGTGTTTGTTGTTTTTTACTCTTTAAAGCTCAGAGACACCGTCTGACTTTTCACAGATTCTCTTTAAGCTCCTATATCAGTCTAGTTTTACTGCTGGTGTTAATTAGCTTCATTAATTAATCCTTCATTAGAAGACATTCAGTCCCATTCACTTAAAGGAATAGTTCAGTTCCCTTCAAAAGAGGCAAGTTTGGCTTCTTTAGTTTTACACTGGAGCTATGATGCTAATGGAGCTAATAAGCAGTGAAAGCTTATGTACACCAATTAGCATCATGGCTAATTCATCGCAAACTATTCTCAAAGTCTGAGGAGGTGTTCAGTAGTCTCTAATAGACTGGATCATGCTTTCAGACACTGTGTGTGTTTCTAGAAACACTGAGTAAAACTATGCTGCTCCCAGATCAGCAGCAAAGGCCAGGAGTCTCATCTGTGCCATACGCTCGCTCACACACACACACACACACACACACACACACACACACACTCACACTCCGCCATGCTATTCTGAGCCTGTGTTAATTGACGCGCTGTGAGGAGTTGTTGGTTTTGCTAGACAGACGCCTGTCGCCTGGCACTGTCTCGCTGACGTGGGTTTTTTGGTGGTAAAGTGGAGGTGATGGAGAGGATGTGACAGATTGGTGGCCGTCATTACGCTGGTGTCAGTCTGCACTGATCTCCAGTCAGTCTGCATTAGGCTCAGTGTAACACAGTGCTCAGCCCCTCTCTGCTCTAATGAACAGCCTTCACTAAACCCCTCTCAGACTGCCTCAGACACTGAAACTGCAGCGTCCCCATCAATCACTCATCATCACATCTACTCACCTGTTCACATATCTGTTCACATCTGTTTATATCTGTAGTCACAGGTAATGGTTTGTGTAACCTGCTAAAATGCTAAAGTAATTATATTATTTTTTAAATATGATTTTATCTGTCATATTTAGTAAATAAATTAATTTTTGTGTCTAAAATGTGCAGAAATATATTTATATATAAATATATATATATATAAAAAATATATTTATTACATTTGTTTTAGTTAATTTAAGACTGTGTGCAATAATTTTAAGTCATATTGTGTTTTTTATTTGTTTCTAATATGCTAATATAATTTATAATAATCGAATACATTTCTAAACAAAATAACAATAAATTAAATTGTAAACAGAAATATACCGTATATATTATTATATTATTACTGTAATCAATTTTCTCCATAACGTGAATCTTGTTCACTTGTTCTTTATATGTCTATATTTATATATTCTATTTATGTATCAGAATTTATGAAGAACGGACCAATAGAAATTATTTGATAATCTATTATTAGTCCCACAGTGTGGAAATCACAGTGTCACAGCTGCAAAGGGATAGCAAGACACTCAGCTACCAAAAGTAGATACAACTTCTGAACTTTCAATGGAAGTCAGTATAAAAGATTTTATTCCAGGTAATTTTGGAGCATTTCTATTGGCCCATTTATCATGAAACTCTTCTAAAAAATGGTAAAACTGTAGAAATTCAGATGTAACATTTTTATGTGACAGTGACTATATTTATATACATAATTCTCCTTTATTATTTAAATTAATTGAGCAGATTTGAGCTTGAAAAATTATAATATTTGTTACTTTTAATGCTGCTACTACTACTACTACTACTACTAATAATAATAATAATAATGATGATAATTATAAAAATAATAACCATACTACTACTAATTATAATAACAATAATAATAATAATAATAATAATAATGATTATAACAGTAATAACAATACTACTACTACTACTACTACTAATAATAATAATAATAAACCTAAATGGTTAAACTCTTCTGTATGATGTAGAGAATGTTCTAGAGTTTCAAACAGAACCAAATCGTGTTTCTCACTTGTTTCAAGTCATGAAACCCAGAGTTTTACATAAAACCTCTTTTTCTAACTCAACCCCGCCTCCCTTAGTTACTGTCGCTAAGTTCTAATGCTATGTCATCCATAGTCATTCTGGACTGAAACGCAGTAAATCAGTGTTACAGTGGTGAGGAAGTAAACGTAGCTTCACCCCGTGCTCCATCCTGATGAGCACCCTGCTGCACTCTGCCCTCGCTGCAGTTCCACCACTCTGATGTTTTCCCCCTTTTATCTCTTCAGTAACAACCCTGCCCACCGCTACTACCTGGCCACTGACCCGATGACCGGGCAGCTGTACGTTTCCGACACAAACTCTCGGCGGATCTTTAGACCCAAAGTGCTGTCGGGGACGAAGGAGCTGCTGCAGAACGCGGAGGTGGTGGCTGGGACAGGGGAGCAGTGCCTGCCATTCGATGAGGCGCGCTGCGGGGACGGAGGAAAGGCCACTGAGGCCCTGCTGCTGGGGCCTAAAGGTGGGGGGAGTGTGCAAACACACACACACACACACACACACACACACACACACATACACAAATGCAAAAATTAAAAACATGTATCAATCTGAACATGCTTTAGTTTTTATTAACACCAATACTAATGAATTATTACAGTAAATATTTATATATTTATTTATAATGACATTAATAGATTTCAATACATTATAACAACATAAAAACAATATTACATGAAGTATTTTAGTCTTTATGCCAACACACAACATCTAGTGCTGTATCCCCTACTGACAGAAGTATTTATCTGTCCATTTAAGTGTCCATTAATGTTCATGTTTAATGGAGCAGGGATGAAAGTCATAATAATAATAATAATAATAATAATAATAATAAATACGTACATACATAAATTACTACTGACTGTAATAATACTACTAATAATAATAAATTAATAAATCAGACATATAATAATTAATAAATAAATAAATACATAAATTGTTACTGACTGTAATACTGACACTTATAAAGATAATAATGATAATAATAATACATAAATACATAAATAAATATATCAGAAATATAATAAATAAATAATAATAGTTTATTATTTTAGTACTTTTTTATCCATCCTGTATTAAGTCAAACATGTTTACAGTATTTATTTATATATATATATATATATATATATATATATATATATATATATATATATATATATGTCTTTATTTATTTATTTATTTATTTATTTATTTATTTTATTATTTTATGATTTGCCATAATTTTATGCTGATCATATAGTATCAGAAATGCTCCAAAATGACTTGGAATCTAATATTTTTACATTGACTTCCATTGAAAGAGGGATTTTTCTGGAGACTCTATTGGTCTCCATGGTGGGATTCTCTGTGGTGTCCCCACAACATTCCTATAGATGATTTAAAGGTTCATTTGCAGCCATTACTGGAATATTAAAATAATCTTTCAAAATATATCAGCATATCATTAGGATTATGAAGAGGATTATGAAAAAAAATTGTTCCCTATGGCAGTAGCCTCTATTGCGTTGATGCCTATAGAGTGTTCGGGTCATTACTGGGTTATTAGATTAGATATAAATATAATTAGAATTATGAAAACTAAGTGTGTTCATAAGAAATGAAATGATATACACACATTCATATCTACTGTTTATACAATTTCTTACAGGCCTACTATTTTTTATGCTTCCTGTTCTACTGCTCCCTCTAGTAGGAGTCTCTGCGGTGTCCTTTACATTCATATAGACGATTGAAGCACTAACTTGGGGGCATTACTAGATCCAATAAATATGTTCTGAATGAAGTGAATTCAGTCATTATCACTGCCACT
>NC_132881.1:48103357-48128357 GCF_030463535.1 Salminus brasiliensis
AGTATTACACCTAAAGGTCTTGTGGACCAAGATCCGAACCCAGGTTCACTGTTTACATTTGATCCAATTAGCCTTGGAACTTTGCATGATACACACTATATGTCCAAATGTTTGTGGACACCCCTTCTAATGAATGCTATTTTAAGTTGCACCCATTTCTGACACACACAGCCTGTCTAGTCCCTGTTTTGAGTACGGCCAATAGAATAGGACTCTCTGGAGCAGATAAACTAGATGAACCTATTGGCACCATGATGCCTAATAATACCAGGCGTGGGCTAGTAGAGGGGTATAAAGCCCCCCAGCATTGAGCTGTGGAGCAGTGGAAGAACTGTGTTCTCTGGAATAACGTGGTGGAGCTCCATCCAGTACTTTTGGGATGAGCTGGGGAGTTTGGGATCATCCTAACCTCACTAACGCTCTTGTCTGAGTGCAGTCAAATCCTCACAGCAATGCTCCTCCTCCAAAATCTAGTAGAAAGTCCCAATACTTTTGTCCATATAGTGCACCTAAGTCCCATTGTCATCATGGTGTGCAATGAAGCTTATGTCAGTTGTAAGGTGTGGGGGGGGGTACTCTTTAGACACACACACCCCTGGGCTTCAACTCAGCCGAGCTTACTGAGGTGTACACAAACGTACACACGCGTCCCCCATACGCCTCAGTGTTAGCGCAGCAGCCCCAGCAGTGCGTCATTAAGGACATATACAGCTGAGGGTATACACACTGCTGTCACACACACACACACACACACACACTTCACACGCTGAAGTTTCTGACTGTCTGTGTCCCACCATGCCCTGCTGCTGTTCCTTACTTAATCACATCCCACAAGGCCCAGCCCGGCGCTCCTGCAGGTGGGTCAGCCGCCGAGGGGCTTGGAAACACCATCCATAGGGATGCGTACACCATACGCACACACACACACACACACACACACAAAGAGTGACCTCAATAATCAAAATGTTTAATGAGCTCTCTTACGCGGTTTATTCTGACACACATGAGCGTGTGTGTGGTTTACAAGCTGTTTGAGCAGCCAGATATATATATATATATATATATATATATATATATATATATATATGTTATGTATAAAAATATTAAAATAAATGAAATGTCAATGTATATAAATAAATACATATATATAAAATATAAAAAATATACTAAATATATGTACATTTATAACAGCAACATTACAGGACAATAAAAAATAGAAAAGTGTATTTAGAGTGTATAAAGAGTATTTTTTTGTGACATATTAAACATTTAATTCATAATCATTCTGCACGTTTTTATTTATTTACTGAATTTAATGAATTCTGTAAAAACATGTTTAATGTGCATAAAAAGTAAAATAATATCTTAAGTATTACGTCTGTTCTGTAAATAAACAGTAGCTGTGTATTGACCTATAAAGAGCTGCGTCTCTATAGAGGATGTGTTTAACAGGGGTGCCCAAACTTGCATAAGACTGTACCTACAAAGGAAGAAAGTCTGGGATTTTTTTGACTTTCAGTTTAAACCTGGAAACAAAGTTTTCCCATTTAAAAAAATGTAACGGTAAATTTTCATGAAGTTTATGCAAAAGTTTGGGCACCCAGACTTATTATTCTTTATTGTGTTTTAAATAAAAACACAAAACGACAAAATTCTCACAGTATATTACTGTTTATTTACTGAATTAAATGTTATATCCTGGACAATAATAAACATAAAATAGAATATAAAATAAGTAGTTAAATATGTTGTGTGTTATTTGTTTCCAATCTGTTAAATTTATGAAATAAATGGATATAGTGTCTACATATATACATGTTTATATATACACGTGTGTTTATATAATGTGTAAAATAAAATGAATTAGAATCCTAATGCTAATTGAATCAATAATAATTAATTTGTTAATTATTATGACATTTTAATTAATTAAAACAAACTAATTACTGCTTAATAAGGTAGTTATAAGAAATCAATAAATTAGCTGCTGTTGGCTTAATAAACATCAATAAAAGCATTATAATATTCACCTAAAATAAAGCGTCAGTTTTATTTAGAAAGTTCATTGAATAAATAATTAATTATTAAATCATTTTAACCAACTCAGTTAAAGACAATGTGATCATCTACAGCAGAGCATCCAAATTAAATTCCAAAGAAGTGAGAAAGCTCTTCATAATAAAAGCCTTCCCACAGTTCCAGAAGATTCCATCCCTGCAGCCGTTCCCCCGGAGCTCGTCTAAAGTGCATGTACCCCCCACCCCCCCCCACCCCACCGCTGTTCCTCATCCTCCACCAGCCCAGCAGAGTCTGACCCCATGTTAACGGTCAAGCACTTTTAGCGCTGCGATGGCAGCCCAGGCGAAGTGGATCGGGCCTGTGGCTCATGCATAATGTAGCGGGCGGAGTCAGAGCCGGGCCGGGACGAGCACAGAAAGCTTTTATTCTGACTGCATTAGACTTTAATGCTCCTCAAAGATGCTTAACCCTCAGGCACCAACAGGGCAGGAGTTCAAAGTAGGGCAGGACCGAACAAGAGTGAGAAAGAGAGAGAGAGACAGAGAGAGAGAGAGAAAGAGAGAGAGAGAGAGAGAGAGAGAGAGAGAGAGAGAGAGAGAGAGAGAAAGACAGAGAGACAGAGAGAGAGAGAGAGAGAGAGAGAGAGAGAGAGAGAGAAGAGAGAGACTGAGAGAGAGAGAGAGAGAGAGAGAGAGAGAGAGAGAGAGGTTATACAACCTCTGACCTTAATTGTTAGTGAAAGAACATTTCAGCTTGACTCTCCTGACATCTGTGGTTTAGGTCTGATTTAACCACACAGATCAGCTCCTCCCAGCAACCCCATTCCTAAAGCCCTGCAGAGATCTGAAATTACTGATACTGAAAATCAGTTATCACTTACATTCACACTCCTCCAGTAGGAAGCTCTAATAGCATTAATATCCAGTATGAAGCTCTAATATCATTAATATCCAGTATGAAGCTCTAATATCATTAATATTCAGTATGAAGCTCTAATAACATTAATATTCAGTATGAAGCTCTAATAACATTAATATCCAGTATGAAGTTCTAATAACATTAATATCCAGTATGAAGCTCTAATAGCTTTAATATCCAGTATGAAGCTCTAATAACATTAATATCCAGTATGAAGTTCTAATAACATTAATATCCAGTATGAAGCTCTAATATCATTAATATTCAGTATGAAGCTCTAATAGCTTTAATATCCAGTATGAAGCTCTAATAACATTAATATCCAGTATGAAGCTCTAATAGCTTTAATATCCAGTATGAAGCTCTAATATCATTAATATTCAGTAGGAAGCTCTAATAGCATTAATATCCAGTATGAAGCTCTAATATCATTAATATTCAGTAGGAAGCTCTAATAGCATTAATATCCAGTATGAAGCTCTAATATCATTAATATTCAGTATGAAGTTCTAATAACATTAATATCCAGTATGAAGCTCTAATAGCATTAATATCCAGTATGAAGTTCTAATAGCATTAATATCCAGTATGAAGTTCTAATAACATTAATATCCAGTATGAAGCTCTAATAACATTAATATTCAGTATGAAGTTCTAATAACATTAATATCCAGTATGAAGTTCTAATAACATTAATATCCAGTATGAAGCTCTAATAACATTAATATCCAGTATGAATCTATGCTTATAGCATTCATTATAAATGTAAATTAATATTATTATTATTATTATTATTATTATTATTATTATTATTATGAAGGCTCGGGACTTTAAACAGCATCACTGAGAGTCTGTGTAAAACAGGCTTGTGTCCAGAACCGGTTTGTAAAGTTTGTTGTTGTTATTGTTTATGTTTATGTTTGTCCCAGTCAGGCGTGCGCTGCCGTCTGGCTTTGAGGAATTGTATCCTGTTGCGAAATAAATGAGCCTGTGACGGGCAAACGAAATAAAGCTCAGAGCTGCAATGTATTACAGCTCCAAAGTAAAGAATCCTTCTTCATCAGTGTCAGAACACAGCAACAGCTTCAGACAACGAGAGAGAGAGAGAGAGAGAGAGAGAGAGAGAGAGAGAAGAAAAGAGAGAGAGATAGAGAGAGAGAAGAAAAGAGAGAGAGAGAGAGAGAGAGAGAGAAGAAAAGAGAGAGAGAGAGAGAGAGCAAGAAGAAGGAAAGAAAAAGCGTGAGAAGAGCAAGAAAAAAAGGGCGAGAGAGCTAGAATGAATGAGGAGAGAGAGAGAGGGCAGAAAGAAAGACGTGGTAGGGGGTAGAGGCGTGAGGAATGGGCGAGAGAGCAGCTGAATCTCCAAGTGAAGTCAGAAACAGCTCGAGGTCAATGAAACAAACACTGCTCCCTGCTGCCCTCTACAGGCGCCGTTACACCGGCTTTCACTGCTGTTCTCTAAGGCGTCCAAACTTATGCATTTGTCTCTTCTGTTATGGTTTAGCTTTGTATCCAGGGCGACGAATCTGCCCCTTTTGAACATCAGGTTCCACTCCCTCTGTGCCCTCAGGTGCGTCTGGAGTGGCCGACTGACCTGGCCATCAACCCCATGGACAACTCCATCTACGTGCTGGACAATAACGTGGTTCTGCAGATCACGGAAAACCGGCAGGTTCGGATAGTAGCCGGACGGCCCATGCACTGCCAGGTCCCGGGCATCGAGTACAGTCTGGGCAAGCGTGCCATCCAGACCACACTAGAGGGCGCTACAGCCATTGCCTTGTCCTTCAGTGGAGTGCTGTACATCGCCGAGACAGACGAGAAGAAGATCAACCGCATCCGGCAGGTGAGAACAATCTCACGTACAGTGGTGTATAGCCTTCAGCAGGACAGGTGCTACAAAGGGTTCTTTGAGCGATGCCACGGAAGAACCACAGTGATGTGTATAGAACCTTCTAGAGGTGTAGAAATCCCTCAGCGGTGCAGTGGTGTAATGCACTGGCACTATGGCCACTATGGGGTTCGAGAATCAGAAGGCTGAGCCATGTCATTTTGCCATCTGCAGCCGGAGTCAGAGAGAGCACAATTGGCCGTGCTCTCTCCAGGTGGGTAGATGGCGCTCTTTTCACCTGAAGGAGCTTTTCAGACGTCCCATTCTAAACCCATAGGCATTAACATAGAGCTGGTCCCCCTTTACTCTAAGCTGCAGGACTAGGGGCTGGATTTTATACACCTGTGGTGGGAATGGGACTGAATGAAGGGCCTGAATTGAAAGATTAAGAAATGTCCCAATACTTTTGTCCATATAGTTTAACTTGATAATTTTATTTATTTCAACAAACAAACAAACAAACAGGTACTAACACTAACAATCCCCATCCTTACCCTCAGGTCAGCACCGATGGGGAAATTTCCCACCTAGCGGGGGCGCCGTCTGACTGTGACTGCAAGAACGACGCTAACTGCGACTGCTACCTGACGGGCGACGGCTATGCGAAAGACGCTCGTCTCAACGCCCCGTCCTCTCTCGTGGTTTCTCCAGACGGGACACTGTACGTGGCCGATTTGGGAAACATCCGGATCCGTGCTATATCCCGAAACCGGCCCCCGCAGGGCTCCTCCGGCCTGTATGAAGTCGCCTCTCCAGCTTCTCAGGAGCTGTACGTGTTCGACGCTAACGGGACGCACCAGTACACCATGAGCCTGGTGACCGGAGACTACAAGTACAACTTCAGCTACAGCAACGAGGACGACGTCACCGCGGTAACCGATAGCAACGGAAACACGCTGCGCGTCCGCCGCGACCCCAACCGCATGCCTGTGCGCATCGTCGCCCCCGACAACCAGGTGATCTGGCTGACCATCGGCACCAATGGTGGGCTGAAGACGCTGACGGCGCAGGGGCAGGAGCTGGTACTCTTCACGTATCACGGCAACAGCGGCCTCCTCGCCACCAAGAGCATCCAGATAGGCTGGACCACCTTCTATGAGTGAGTGCGGAGAACTTGTTGTACACACTTTGCATAAAACGTACACTATGTCATGATGCTAACTGGTGTACATAAGCTTCTATTACTTGTTAGCGACATTAGCCTTGAAAAAAAAAACAGACACCAAACCTGTCTTGGCTGAACAACTACATTAGGCTTAAGAGGAGGAAGTGTACATTTGAGTTTTTGCCAAACCTTCGCTTTAATAATTTACATGAATTCATTTACTATCGTCGTACAGAATGTGCAGACTGTTCAGCCTCTGGTGCTCCAGAGTCTTTGATGGTGAATTCATCAGCAGTGTGATTCATGAAGGCCATTATAAAGCTCAGAAAGTATGTGGACACATCTGACTTCTATTAAAGCTGTTGAAATAGTGGAGTGTAACACACATAGCGAGCACCGGCAGTAATCTGCTCACTGAAATAGAACAGGGTTCTCCAGAACTGCCATTTAATCACAGCAGAAGCACAGAAACACTGCCCTGCCAGCGAGAGGCAAGCGCGTGGAGCTGCCGTGAACATCTGAAGTGTGTTTGTCCTGTCTGATGTGAACATGGTGTGTGAGTGACCATCCTTCAACAGACAGTCGACCCAAGGCTCTAACATGACTCACGCTGTCCGCCTGTCCCCGTCCGCCGAAGACTTAGATTAGGCCTGCTGGTGACAGACACTGCCTTCTGGCTAGCTGGCTGTGTGTCTGCTTCATCAAACCTTTCTCCTTTTTAATGACCTCCTGCTTTCAGACCTTTCATTAAGGTCACAGAGAAACACTCAGAACGTCATTCTACAACCATCCAGAGTTAGAATCGCTGTTTCCGATAATGCAAAACAACCCGACTGCAGATAAAATGGATAAAATTAACATCCAGTATGAAGTTCTAATAACATTAATATCCAGTATGAAGTTCTAATAACATTAATATCCAGTATGAAGCTCTAATAACATTAATATCCAGTATGAAGTTCTAATAACATTAATATCCAGTATGAAGCTCTAATAACATTAATATCCAGTATGAAGCTCTAATAGCATGAATACCCAGTATGAAGCTCTAATATCATTAATATTCAGTATGAAGCTCTAATATCATTAATATCCAGTATGAAGCTGTAATATCATTAACATCCAGTATGAAGTTCTAATAACATTAATATCCAGTATGAAGCTCTAATAACATTAATATCCAGTATGAAGTTCTAATAACATTAATATCCAGTATGAAGTTCTAATAACATTAATATCCAGTATGAAGCTCTAATAACATTAATATCCAGTATGAAGCTCCAATAACATTAATATCCAGTATGAAGCTCTAATAACATTAATATCCAGTATGAAGCTCTAATAACATTAACATCCAGTATGAAGTTCTAATAACATTAACATCCAGTATGAAGTTCTAATAACATTAATATCCAGTATGAAGCTCTAATAACATTAATATCCAGTATGAAGTTCTAATAACATTAACATCCAGTATGAAGTTCTAATAACATTAATATCCAGTATGAAGCTCTAATAACATTAATATCCAGTATGAAGCTCTAATAACATTAATATTCATAAACAGAGACATGGCTGGAATCTGCACTTCTGATTCTTTTCCAGTTGTTTAATGTAAAAAACAATTAAAAAGGGCTATTAAACTCCACAGAAACCTCCACACACACACACACACACACACCAGTATCTCTACATCAACCTCACATCATCGTAAAAGAATTTGGCTATTTACAGTCTCTTAGCTTTTATGGCTGGCAATGAGGGTTTAACCTTTAAGTGTAGATCTCCATTCAGAATCCATTAAAACCTGAGCCCAAACCTGCAGGTCCGCGGCGCTGGGACGCGGCCGGCGGTGAAGACTGCTCCGAGTCTTTTTGCTATTATTTTTAGGAAGAAAAGCCAGACAGATCATTCAGCCTAATGCGCTCTCATGGCTAAAGTAAACAGAGTCTGACAGTAGACGGGTACGGAGTGTATTAGAGGCTCATGTTAAGCATACAGATGAATGAATCCCAAGGGCAGAATTAATGTGTGTATTTATATTCTCTCACTAACTTCATACTTAAATCCGAGCTCGGCTGCAGCTCCTCTGTTTGGCCTTGTTCGCTCATTTCAGACTGCAGTGAATGTCAGTGAATACTCTGATAAGTTCAATACACAAATGAATGCAAATCCGGTGGGAGTCCATTGACGTACGCCCACTGAAAGCCTCCAATCTGCTCTTCTATATAATAGTTATAACTATAATATAGTGTTAATAGAGTTATTCAAATATTAATATATTTTTATTAACATTATTAATATCTTTTTATGTTAAAATATAAAAAAACTGGTCTATTCATTTATCCATATTAACAGATAACTGCTCAATGTAGTTATAATATTTATGAATTAATGAACACACACAGCTTTTTATCTTTTTATTGGCAAATAATTTGTTGTATTAATAACAATAAAAACAGTAGTAACTGTAATGTAACATTCTAATAACATTAATATCCAGTATAAAGCTCTAATAACATGAATATCCAGTATGAAGCTCTAATATCATTATTATCCAGTATGAAGTTCTAATAACATTAATATCCAGTATGAAGTTCTAATAACATTCATCTCCAGTATGAAGTTCTAATAATGTTAATATCCAGTATGAAGTTTTAATAACATTAATATCCAGTATGAAGCTCTAATATCATTAATATCCAGTATGAAGTACTAATAACATTAATATCCAGTATGAAGTTCTAATAACATGAATATC
The DNA here is from genome assembly GCF_030463535.1 of Salminus brasiliensis. Taxonomy (NCBI): domain Eukaryota; kingdom Metazoa; phylum Chordata; class Actinopteri; order Characiformes; family Bryconidae; genus Salminus; species Salminus brasiliensis. The sequence continues at coordinate 48,112,052 of NC_132881.1, forward strand.
CAGTATGAAGCTCTAATGACATTAATATCCAGTATGAAGCTCTAATGACATTAACATCCAGTATGAAGCTCCAATAGCATTAATATCCAGTATGAAGCTCTAATAATGTTAATATCCAGTATGAAGCTCTAATAGCATTAATATCCAGTATGAAGCTCTAATAACATTAATATCCAGTATGAAGTTCTAATAACATTAATATCCAGTATGAAGTTCTAATAGCATTAATATCCAGTATGAAGCTCTAATATCATTAATATCCAGTATGAAGTTCTAATAACATGAACATCCAGTATGAAGCTCTAATGACATTAATATCCAGTATGAAGCTCTAATGACATTAACATCCAGTATGAAGCTCCAATAGCATTAATATCCAGTATGAAGTTCTAATAACATTAATATCCAGTATGAAGCTCTAATAACATTAATATCCAGTATGAAGTTCTAATAACATTAATATCCACTATGAAGCTCTAATAACATTAATATCAAGTATGAAGTTCTAAAAGCATTAATATCCAGTATGAAGCTCTAATAGCATTAATATCCAGTATGAAGCTCTAATAACATTAATATCCAGTATGAAGCTCTAATAACATTAATATCCAGTATGAAGTTCTAATAACATGAATATCCAGTATGAAGCTCTAATAACATTAATATCCAGTATGAAGCTCTAATAGCATTAATATCCAGTATGAAGTTCTAATAACATTAATATCCAGTATGAAGCTCCAATAACATTAATATCCAGTATGAAGCTCTAATAACATTGTGCTTCAGTGGACACAGGTGTGACGGGGGTTGTTTGTTGTTTGTGTGTTACAGTTATGACAGTGAAGGAAGGCTGACCAACGTCACCTTCCCGACAGGAGTCATCACCAGTTTGATTGAAGAAATGGACAGAGCGCTGACTGTGGACATTGAAACCTCTGGACGGGACGATGATGTCAGCATCACCACTAACCTGTCCTCCATAGACTCCTTCTACACACTGGTACAAGGTAAGAAAGTGTGAGCGCCCCCTTGCGCTTCCTGTAGTGTATTACAGTCTGTCAGAATGAGCGTGTGGGTTATATGAACATCATAGAGCATTATAGAGCGCCCCCTACGCTTCCTGTAGTGTATTACAGTCTGTCAGAATGAGAGTGTGGATCATATGAACATTATAGAGCATTATAGAGCACCCCCTATGCTTCCTGTAGTGTATTACAGTCTGTCAGAATGAGCGTGTGGATCATATGAACATTATAGAGCATTATAGAGCGCCCCCTATGCTTCCTGTAGTGTATTACAGTCTGTCATAATGAGCGTGTGGATAATATGAACATTATAGAGCATTATAGAGCGCCCCCTACGCTTCCTGTAGTGTATTACAGTCTGTCAGAATGAGCGTGTGGATCATATGATCATTATAGAGCATTATAGAGCGCCCCCTACGCTTCCTGTAGTGTATTACAGTCTGTCAGAATGAGCGTGTGGATAATATGAACATTATAGAGCATTATAGAGCGCCCCCTACGCTTCCTGTAGTGTATTACAGTCTGTCAGAATGAGCGTGTGGATCATATGAACCTCGCTGAGCCTCGCTGAACCTCACTGCCTCTGCGCGCTAACCTGTGGCTCCACATCCGGAAAATCCACCGCTTTGCTAATCAAGCTATAACTCACCATAACTCAAATATTAAATCAATATTAATGTCCAAGCAGTCATTACTCATTCATTAGGCCTAAAACTGTCAGCTGGTAATTTATTCCTTTGCAGTAATTACGGCGCTGGAGAGAATAAGAATGAAGGGAGAGCTGTGTGCTGGAGGAAAATCCATTAGCATAGCGCATGAATGGAGTCACCGAGTTTAAGGACATTGGAGTAGGGTTTAGTAGATTTGTCGTATTTGTAAAGCAGCTTTTTCGGAAAGCTTTCCCCCGGCCCGTCTCTTTTTAAATTCAGCACGTATTCTTTGAGGAAACAACACAAACAGGACCACAGCTGTAGGTACATCACCTTTACCTTTGATGAGTCAGGCCACCTCACTCCCACCCACTGTCTGAACACTGAGACCACGTTCACGTGTCAGCAAGATATGCTACAATACTACAGCTGATGGTCAGACGTTAAGCACTGCAGCTGATGGTCAGACGTTAAGCACTACAGTTGAATTCTACACTGCTCTACACTGAATTAAACTGCAGAAACACATTCTGTCGCCCCCTACAGACCAGCTGAGGAACAGCTACCAGGTGGGCTACGATAACTCTCTGAGGGTCATCTACGCCAACGGAATGGACTCTCACTACCAGACGGAGCCTCATATACTGGCCGGAGCAGCTAACCCTACGGTAGCCCGGAGGAACATGAGCCTGCCTGGGGAGAACGGCCAGAACCTGGTGGAGTGGCGCTTCAGGAAGGAGCAGACCCGAGGAAAGGTCATAGTGTTCGGACGGAAGCTGAGGGTGAGCAAACTGAAGTCTAATTAAATTAGAAATGAATAATAATAGTTCATAATTTTGTTAATAACTTTGGCACTGTTTATTATTTTTTTTAGAAATGTTTAGTTGTACAAATATTAAAAATTAAATATATAATTTTTAAAATGTATTATTTTATTGTTTTATATTTACAAAAATAATATTATAGAAAGCAAAACATAGGCTAAATCTAATTAATTAAAATTATTTAGTGATTTTACCTGGAGAAATTGTCAGTAACAACAGAGCTAGTAAATGCATATGCTTGTCCAAAGCTTCCTGTTTGAGTTATTAACCATTTGTTCAGTGAAACACTAAAATGAATAATTACTTTGAATATAGAAAATATTATATAATAATAATTATAATAACTCTTATTAGTAACAATGTAGAGATTTTATATCCAGGCACAGAAATTAAACTGTAATAATAACCTTGAAATAGTCTTTAATAAATGTGAATACCTGTTCAGTTACTGTCCACAGCTGATCGTTACCCTAAAACATTATTAATGAGGTTTAGGTCATTAAAAAAATAAATATAAAAAAATATAAAAACAGAACTAATGTTATGTCCCTAAAAAGACGAGTAATAATGGAAATGAAAACATTTACTATTTACTTTTACATTTGTAACAAATCAGTCATTAAGAAATCTATAATATTTAATATATAATATAGTGCTTATTTATTAGGGGCTTCAAATGTTAGCAAACTCTGTCAGCAGATTATTAATTAAACTGAGCAAATATGAACCTTTTTGTAGATTTAGACCTTTTTCTGCTCAGGTCCTGGTTGGGAAATGTCCTCATTATCAGCAGCAGACCTTCCCTTGTCTTAGCACAGTCTGTCAGCAAAGCCTTTTTCTTAATATTCTGGTGCAACTTTTTCGAACCAAGTTTTATAAACGAGTGTGAACGAGAACGAGATACAGGCTAAATAATGCTGGGTGTGGGGGGGGAAGGTCGTTCCTCACAATAAGGGCCATGCAGGAAAATTCCAGAAATTTCATAGCAATAAAATAAAAATGATAATAAGTTTTTTAATTATTATATTTATTATATAATAATAATTATTATAATAAAAGTTTATATGGGATAATCTTTTTTTTCCCTCAACAATCCTAACACAAATTGCTTACCACGTACCCAGCACCTCGGTTCAGGTCGCTGTTTTTGCTGCATAGCTGGAAAGAATTACCCAGCAATTTCCATTTCTCTCTTACTTTGCTGGCAGAATAACAGCAGTAATATGACAAACGCTCTTCTTTATATGGCGAGACACATTTCCTCTGTTCGGGGAAGCAGAATTGCTTCTCCAAAAGAAGTTCAGGAAGCCTTTGAAGTTTGGTATCAACCTGTATGAGGAAAGTAAGGAAGCAGGCTTCATTCTGCATTAGCTGTGATTCCTCTGTTGTTATGCAGATGCACCCAGAGCAGACGGGACACCTAACTAGCTGTGTCTTAGGAGAAATCCGTTCTCATCTATCAGGCGCTCGAAAGCATCCACCAGCCATGCATTCCAGCTCCCACCTCTGCACATCTTCTCATTAAATGGGAACGTGTGGAAAGAAGCTGGTGTCATTATTTAGCTGTGAGTAGCAGGTAGTCTCGCAGCATCAATAAAGCGTCTCAGTATCCTGCGGAAGGTATAAATAGTGGCCAAGGTCAACATCTGATCTTACTGCTTTCCAAAACTCCCGTCATCGGGCAGCAGATCACGCAGAGCTCCGTTCCAAATGTTCGAGGGTAATTAAGGAGAGGGATCCGAGGAGGCGCTGGAACTTTCGGGCAGGTCCAACTTCTGAAATGTGTGATTTGATGGGTGTCCTTACATTTCTACAGCAGATCATCACCCTGTGTGATCCCTGTAATCTCAGTGATCAGTATACAATCTATCATCCCTCTGATTTGCAGGAATAATAATAATGCATTAATTCATATAGCACCTTTGGACCTATTCGTCCAAATATTTCTGGACACCCCTTCTAATGAATGCATTCAGCTACTTTAAGTTGCACCCATTGCTGACACAGATTTGTATAAAGGAGTATAAAGCCCCCCAGCATTGAGGAGCTGGGAGCAGTGGAAGAACTGTGTTCTCTGGAATGATGGTGGTGGTGGAGCTCCATCCAGTACTTTTGAATGGGATAAGTTGGGGAGTTGGGGATGATGGAGGTGGGGTGGTGGTGACCATCATCTAACATCCTGACCTCACTAATAACACTCTAGTCACTGAATGCAACTAAATTCTCACAGCAATGTTCCAAGTAAAGTCTAGTAGAAAGTCTTCTTCTCTGGACAGTGGAGAGACAGCAAATGCAGGATCAGCTCTTTTGATTTCGATCAGCTTTAATTTCAGAAGAAGCAATGAATGAGCAGGTGTCCCAATACTTTTGTCCATATAGTGTACTTCATATTAATGGTACTCTTTTATAGACTTAGAACTCATTTTAGATGTACATCAAACAAAAATGTGTCTTTAAAGCTATGGTGGTTTCATAACAACACAAAAAACAGCCATAACATTAAAACCAGGTGAAGTGAAGGACACTGATGATCTGGGTCCAGTGGCTCCTGTATGTCCAGGGGTGGAGCTACATATAAGGCAGTGAGTGAAGAACAGTCAGGTCTTGAAGGTGATGAAGGTGATGAAGGTGTTGAGGCAGAAAAAATGGACAAGCGTAAGAATCTGAGACACTTTGACAAGAACCAGACTGTGATGTTCTAGATAATGACTGGGTCAGAACATCTCCAGAACATCAGGCAGGTCTTGTGGGGTGTTCCTACCTACCAAAAGGACAACCGATGAACTAGCAACAGGGTCATGGGTGCCCAAAGATCATTGATGCTACCTGATGTATATGGAACATCACTGACGTCCTGTGCTGTTTTTTTGCTTGTCTTCTTCCAAAAAGGTCAACGGACGAAACCTGCTCTCGGTGGACTATGACCGAACGCTGCGGACGGAGAAGGTCTACGATGACCATCGCAAATTCCTGCTGAAGATCGTGTACGACGCGGCCGGTCACCCCACGCTTTGGGTCCCCAGCAGCAAGCTGATGTCCGTCAACCTGACCTACTCCAGCAGCGGTCAGGTGACCAGCATCCAGAGAGGGCCGACGGTGGAGAGAGTGGAATACGACAGCCAGGGACGCATCATCTCCAGGACGTTCGCAGATGGAAAAGTGTGGAGCTACACTTACCTGGACAAGGTGAGGGGGTCAGATCACAAACGCTGCTGCTAGGTATAGACTGGGGGTCAGGGTGAGGTACAACCTCCGAAGCGCTTGGTAATTATTTTGGGCAACATCAGCTCCAAGACCAAGTCTCATTAGCTAGAACCAACACTGAATCTGGGCTGTGAAAGTACGGGACTACTGGTCCTTATATTTACTGGTGTCCAAATATTTGTGGACACCCCTTCTAATGACTGTGTTCAGCTACTTTAAGTTGCACTCACTGCTAAAACAGATCCACACAGCTTGTCTAGTTCCTGTGGAGAAAAAGTACTGCCAGTAGAATAGGACTCTCATGGGCTAGAGGGGTATAAAGCCCCCCAGCATTGAGCTGTGGAGCAGCTCTGGAATGATGGTGGTGGAGCTCCATCCAGTACTTTTAGAGTGGTGATCATCTTTGAACATCCTGACCTCACTAACACTCTTGTTAGTTCTGGTTGAATGCAATCAAACCCTCACAGCAATGCTCATCCTCCAAAATCTAGTAAAACATCTTCTTCTCTGGACAGTAGAGACAGTTACTCCAACAAAAGCAGGATCAGCTCTTTTAATACCCTTGATTTCAGAAGAAGCAATGAACAAGCAGGTGTCCCAATACTTTTGTCCAAACATTGTATATATATTTTAGCTTCATAGCTTGAACCTGTTGTGCTCAGGCCGGGTCGGATCAGGGCGGGGTGGGGCGCAGGGCGCAGGCAGTCATTTGTAGTCAGCAGAGCTCATCTTAGCTTTTGACTTAAGCTCTAGGTGACCACTGTGCTCAGGACCATGCTGGAGATTCAGTAGAGGCGGAGACTTTTCAATGGGCCTCGGCGGAGTCCGATATTATTGTGTGAGCGTTAAAACAACACTTCTGCCCTCCCGAAAAAGAAGAGAAAACATGTATAGAGAATACATTTTACAGGACAAAGGCCTGGAAGGCCTAGAAGTGTGAATTTTCCTTTGAATTATTGAAGGTTTGTGGATGTTGTGTTTGCTGAGGAGAGCAGAGAGGAGAAATAAAAGGCAGTGTGTGTGTTTGAGATAGCTTAGTGGAGTGCAGTAAAGACTTATGGACCCAGAAATGAAGCCCAGGGGAAGAGCCGGGGTTTGAACTCGGCGCGGCCGGAGGAAGAGAGCCAGGGCGCTAAGTTTGGGAAAAGTTGGAGGGAGCTCAAACTTTCATCCCTGATGCTGTGACAAATATGAAGAAGGCTGCAGATATTGCTGGCCTGTATATGACCGCTGACTTACTGCATCGCATGCATGTCCATTTTACTTGATCTTTGGACTCTCCAGTTTAAACATCTGGACGTTTGATCTTCATGTGGTCAGCACTGAGAGATGCAGGTAATATAATCAAAGTCACACCTGCAGAAACATCTGTAATCATTCATAAATCATTTATAAAATGGAATTAATAGAAACTTAATTTTCCTGTGATTAGAAAGTTAAACCCCCCTCCCCAAACACTTACTACTCCTTCAGAAGTGTAGAATCAGACTCTAATTTAAACCTCAGACGTTTAGTCTGGTCTGCTCTGGATTGATGGTTGAAGTGAGGGGTGAAGAAGATCACCATCATGGTCAGATCCAGAGAGCTCTCAGCTCTGAGGCCTTCAGAAAGAAGGGTGGAGATGTTGTAGAGGAGTCTGTAGCTGGAAGGGGTTTAAACAGATCTCAGAACAGTTAGAGATCAGCCGCTGTTCCACTGACCACTAAATCATCTACAAGAGGAACAGCTGACCAACATGACCAGATCAGACCATCCTAGCAAGATCAGCCCAAGAGCAGAACCTCAAGCTGAGTCATGAAGAATCCAACAGTCCAGAAAGACACAGCTAAAAGAATTCTGCACGGAGGAGTGGGACAGTTAGTCTAAATACACTAAATGGACAAAAGTATTGGAACACCTGCTCAAGTTAAGGGGATTAAAAAGAGTCAATCCTGCTTTTGTTGGAGTAACTGTAAACTCTACTCTCCAGAGAAGAAGGTTTTCTTCTAGATTTTGGAGGAGAATAGCTGTGAGGATTTGATTGCATTCAGTGACAAGACCGTTGTTAGTGAGGTCAGGATGTTGGATGATGATCCCACCACCCCACCTCATTCCAAAAGTACTGGATGGAGCTCCACCACCATCATCATCATTCCAGAGAACACAGTTCTACCACTGCTCCACAGCTCCTCAATGCTGGGAGGCTTTATACCCCTCTAGCCCACGCCTGGCTTTATTAGGCAGCATGGAGCCAATAGGGTCATCTAGTTTCTAATCTGCTCCAGAGAGTTTTGCATGTGAGTGTCCCTAATTATTTAACCAACCAAGGTCAGACCAACTTCAGTAGGCCTAATTGAGAAAATTAGGCCAATCAAAAATGACCTAGGCAGCAGTCCCACACACACACACAACCCCAGTCAGGAGATAAAGCATCCCTTCCCCACATACAGCCAGCGCCCAGGTGGGATTCCTGCGAGACAGCTCCGAGACACGTTTGAGATGAAAAGTTTTGGAGACAAGTCTAACAGAGGCGCTGTGTACATGAGCTCACGCATAGATTAAATATGCATGGCTTGCCTGCCTCTCCATCGCCTGCCACACGAGCAGGTAGCATGTCCAGAGAGGGAGATATCAACGTAGGGAACATATGCCACCCACAGTGCCTGGGGAGTCTGAGTAATGTCTGTCCAAGTACGGATGACAAGGCGAAGGCTCTTCACAGAGACGCCTCAGAGACTAGCCTTCTCCGCCTCCGCGCCGTTCCCAGCGGGCGTCAGCTCTTGCCTTTTTCACCAGGCAAGAAAGAGAAGAAAGAAGCAGAGGAATGGAAGGAGGAGATGATATATAAATATAAAAAGAGGGAGAAGATGAATGATGTAGCAGGTTTCTCAGCAGCTTTTGTGTGGCACAGCTTCAGATGGTGAGCTAGCAGGGCACCGGGCCTGTTTGTAGTCATGCCCTACAGCTAGACTCACTTATTTATCAACCGGGTTTATGCTGTCCGTCAAAATCCCCGGAACAGCCTCGGAATAAACATGAGACCTCTCTCAATCACTGAGCGTAGCCGACTTGCTGAGTAGGTGTTTTTTTCCCCCACTATAGCATTGCATACATTAGGCGTGCACTGAAGATTATGGTAGCAGTAGCTAAGAAACAGACAGTAGTGGCTGTTTTTTATTTATTTATTTATTTATTTGGGGGCTTATTTATCAATCGCTGCAGCACTGGGTTCACCCCATCGCTACGGGATGTTGAGAGCATTATTACCTACTGGTTCGCTAAGTGATCGCGACATTCACCGAAGCTTACCTTATGAGATAAATACAGGCGCTTCACGAGGCGAAAGGCCGGTAATTTCTGAACGCTTTAGAATTACGCATCCGAGCATATTAAACAGCCCTGCATTTAGAAAACTGGAGGTCGAGGAGAACTCAAGCGGTGCAGAAAGGGAATGTTAATACCTGCTTTTGAACCTCATTTGCATTTTAAAAACTCATTAGGAGTAATTAACTGTTACTAACCCCTCTTTTCAAAACCCTGTCCCGCCATCCCTTTCTCCTGGTTTCCAGTCCATGGTGCTCCTGCTCCACAGCCAGCGGCAGTACATCTTCGACTACGACTTGCAAGACCGCCTGTCCGCCATCACCATGCCTAGCGTGGCGCGCCACACCATGGAGACCATCCGATCCATTGGCTACTACAGAAACATCTACCATCCGCCCGAGAGCAACGCCTCGGTCACTGTGGACTACAGTGAGGACGGGCAACTTCTCCGGGTGGCGCACTTGGGCACCGGCCGCCGCGTCCTCTACAAGTACCGAAGGCAGAACAAGTTGTCGGAAATCCTCTACGACAGCACTCGTGTCAGCTTCACTTACGACGAGACGGCTGGCGTCCTGAAGACGGTCAACTTGCAGAGCGAGGGCTTCATCTGCTCCATTCGCTACCGGCAAATCGGCCCCCTAGTGGACAGACAAATATTCCGCTTCAGCGAGGACGGCATGGTCAACGCCCGCTTCGACTACTCCTACGACAACAGTTTCCGAGTCACCAGCATGCAAGGGGTCATCAACGAGACCCCGCTTCCCATCGACCTGTACCAGTTTGATGACATCTCAGGCAAGGTGGAGCAGTTCGGCAAGTTCGGGGTCATCTACTACGACATCAATCAGATCATCTCCACGGCGGTTATGACCTACACCAAGCACTTTGACGTCCATGGTCGCATCAAGGAGATCCAGTACGAGATCTTCCGCTCCCTCATGTACTGGATCACCATTCAGTACGACAACATGGGTCGCGTCACAAAGCGAGAGATCAAGATTGGGCCTTTCGCCAACACGACCAAATACGGCTACGAGTACGACGTGGATGGCCAGCTGCAGACCGTCTATCTGAACGAGAAGATGATGTGGCGCTACAGCTACGACCTGAATGGCAACCTGCATTTGCTGAACCCTGGCAACAGTGCCCGACTCACTCCTCTGCGTTACGACCTGCGGGACCGCATCACTCGGCTTGGAGATGTCCAGTACCGAATGGATGAGGACGGCTTCTTGCGGCAGCGCGGCGCTGAGATCTTCGAGTACAATTCCAAAGGGCTGTTGGTACGAGTCCACAGCAAGGCCAGTGGCTGGACCATCCAGTACCGCTACGACGGGTTGGGTAGACGCCTGGCCTCCAGGAACAGCCTGGGCCAACACCTTCAGTTCTTCTACGCTGATCTGAACTACCCCACCCGCATCACCCACGTCTACAACCATTCCAGCTCTGAGATCACCTCGCTCTACTATGATCTGCAGGGTCACCTGTTTGCCATGGAAATCAGTAGCGGCGAGGAGTTCTACATCGCCTGTGACAACACTGGAACGCCGCTGGCCGTCTTTAGCAGCAACGGGCTGCTCCTCAAGCAGGTCCAGTACACCGCCTACGGGGAGATCTACTTCGACTCCAATCCTGATTTTCAGCTGGTGATCGGCTTCCATGGAGGGCTGTATGACCCACTGACGAGGTTACTGCACTTCGGAGAAAGAGATTACGACATCCCGGCTGGCCGCTGGACCACACCAGACATTAGCACCTGGACCAGGGTGGGGAAAGACCCCGCTCCCTTCAACCTCTACATGTTCCGCAATAATAACCCCGTCAGCAAGGTGCACGATGTCAAAGAGTACGTCACAGGTAAGGACAGAAATGAGCGATTGTGCTTTGTGCAGGTATAGTGAGTAGACACTCGGTCAGAACTTGATCTAACTGCCACATTTCCATCCTCAGACGTCAACATCTGGCTGGTAACCTTTGGGTTCCACCTTCACAACGCCATCCCAGGCTTTCCCATTCCTAAATTTGACCTGACGCAGCCCTCCCTGGAGATGAGGAAGAGCCAGCTGTGGGATGACCTTCCGGTACGTGTAACCTGGCATTAGCCATTTAGCATTTCCCACTAATTTAACAAGTCAAGTCAGATTTATTTGTAGAGATTTTTACAACTGTTGTCGTCACAAAGCAGCTTTACATAATTAGTACTTAATAAAAGACAGAGACAAAAAACAAATAACGTAAGAAGACATGAAGGATCAAAGTCTCCCAGTGAGCCCCAACAGCAACAGTGGCAAGGAGAACTTCTCCAGAGCTGGAGGAACAAACCTTGGGAGAAACCAAGACTCCCAAGGGGGACCGGACCCGTCCTCCTCTGATCAGATCTATTAATAAATTATTGATAAAAATGACCAAACCAGATACAGCTGATAGTTAATAGTGGTGATAATAATAGTGCAGATAGTTAAGAGTCCATTTAGGTTTTAACATGGTCATTAAACACGTAGCTGGTCTGGTATGGGTGGGTGGTGGTCCTGATGGTCGGACTGGTAGGTGGCAAGAGAGAGAGTTAGTTCTGAGAGGATTTTATGGAGGGCAGAGAATGTTGAGCAGTAACACCCTTGATTTTTTGAGCTGATCAGCTGACCAGTGATGTGTTGGAGCGGAGGCAACACTGTGGGGTTCTAGCCCCCGAATCGACACCCCAGCTTTATCCGATTCATGCATCCTCTTGCCTGCAAAGCTTTGTGTCCAGAAAGTGTTACTGTGTGTGTTTTTTAATGCCTTATTTATCCAGGAGAGTCCCACTAAGATTAAATATCTGCTTTGCAAGCCCTGCTGGACCTGTTAAAGACATAAACAAAACCGCGGGTGCTTCACGGTCCATCAGCATGGACAGAGACAATTATCTCAAGCTGAATCATTCTCACTTTTCTTGAAATAAGGTCGCCATCCATAAGCATTTGATGTGCAAATGAGTCCTTTTTTAGAGCTAATTACGCTAGCGCAACGGCTGCGTCTCCCTGTGGAATTAACCAGCTAGGTCGAAGACGGGACTTCCAACAGCCTATTTGTAAATAAGCATTCCTTTTTTTCAGTACCTTTTGTTGTTGTTTGCTTTTGTTTTGTTGGAGAAATTCAGCATCGTGTGATCACTCACACTTCCCTGTGATCTTTCTCTCTTGTTATAAATGCATGATCAAAAATGGCCTTGCCTGAGTCACACTTTGGGCTTTCAAATAATTCACTTCAAAAGAAGGACATCAGTGTCGAGGGGAATAATGGCAGAACATCCTTAGCCACTCTTTGCCATCTTCTTCTGTTAAAGTTTCTTCTCCTTGTCTCCTCGCAGTCCATCTCGGGCGTCCAGCAGGAGGTGACCCGCCAGTCCAAGGCCTTCCTGTCCTTCGAGAGGATGCCGGAGATCCAGCTTAGCCGGCGCCGCTCCACGCGGGACAAGCCCTGGTTGTGGTTTGCCACGGTCAAGTCCTTGATCGGCAAGGGTGTGATGCTCGCCATCACCAGCAAGGGCCAGGTGGCCACCAACGCTCTGAACATTGCGAACGAGGACTGCATCAAGGTGGCGGCGGTTCTTAACAACGCCTTCTACCTGGAAGACCTCCACTTCACCATCGAGGGGCGCGACACGCACTACTTCATCAAGACGAGCCTGCCTGAGAGCGACCTGGGGGCGCTGCGGCTGACCAGCGGCCGCAAGAGCCTGGAGAACGGCGTCAACGTGACGGTGTCGCAGTCCACCACGGTGGTCAACGGCCGCACCAGGCGCTTCGCAGACGTGGAGCTGCAGTACGGCTCGCTGGCGCTCCACGTGCGCTACGGGATGACGCTAGACGAAGAAAAGGCGCGCGTTCTGGAGCAGGCCAGGCAGAGGGCGCTGGCCAGCGCTTGGGCACGGGAACAGCAGAGGGTGCGGGACGGGGAGGAAGGCGTTCGGCTCTGGACTGAAGGGGAAAAGCGGCAGCTCCTGAGCTCTGGGAAAGTCCTGGGCTACGACGGTTACTACGTACTCTCCGTGGAGCAATACCCAGAGCTGGCCGACAGCGCTAACAACATCCAGTTCCTGAGGCAGAGCGAGATCGGGAAAAGGTAACAGACTGCACCGTCCCAGCGGCCTCCAAAAAACACACTACTGCCCCATTCTGTACCCCCTCTAAATATATTTGCTGAAAGCCCCCCACCACACCCCAACCCGCAAACTTAGGGCTGGGGTAGGGCTGGGGAAACTGTGCCTAGCTGCCTGTCTCAGTTACCATGTAGGAAAAAAAAGAAAAGGACTCCCTGGGGCGACTCCCTTACTTTGTCACAGTCCACACTAGACACCCCCCCTAATCGACACTAATCGTTTTCTCCACGCTGCAGCGGCAGATGGACGAACGAACTTTTCCCGACAGAGCTCTTGAGACTCTTGAGTTGGGAAAGATTTGAAAGTGAAACTCTTAATTATGGATCTTTTTTTTGTGCTTTTTTTGTATGAAAAACCTTAAAGGTGATATGCTTAATGGATTACAAAAAAAAAAAAAAAAAAAAAACATGGGATAAAAGGAGGAAAAATGTGTTTACATGCGCAAAACCACTGCACTCGGCTGGACTGACGCGTACAGGTCTGAGAGCTGCCACCGTGGTCCAGGCTGAGCTTCGTTAACTCCTGGAAAGCTCTTCTATCTCGCTATCAGTAAACCGTTTTTTTTGTGGACTGTTTTGGACAGAGATGTACAGCCGTGAGTGAACTGACCATGACCTTTCTTTCCTGCTTCGCTTTCTTAAAGGACACTGTTACGATTCAAGTATTCAAGTCAAGTCTGAGTGTTCAATGTCATTACTGGACCGGCTCAAGCGGTGGCGGACGTAGAGTAGAGAGCAAAACAGACGAAATTAAACATATATATCATATCTGACCAGTCTTTTGACAAGAGATGTGAGAGTATCTTTACGGATTGTTTTTTTTTGTTTGTTTGTTTGTTTGTTTGTTTTGGTTTGGTTTTGGGTTTTGTTTTGTTTTTTAAACTTAAAAAAAAAAATTACACTTATCCGTACATCAATATTAGTCTCAGAGAAAGTAATTTATGTACAGTGTTTATACATAAAAAATAAAATCCTAAAAATATTGAGACTTTTTTTTCCTGTCTTGTCATGCATTACTGTTTACACTTCATGAATTTTAATATTTGATCTTATCAGAATTTATGGTAATGCTAATCGAAATAAAATCAGCTGTACTGTCTCATTAACCTGCATTGAAATATGTTTTGTTTGTTTTTTGGGGTTTTTTTTGGCCGGTTTTGCACTGTTTTGTTTTATTATTATTATTATTATTATTATTTTTGTTTGTTTGTTTGTTTGTTTTTTGTTTTTCTCTCAGCCACGACTGTTGGTTGGTTTCAGCTTGGCTGCCTTTCCTTTGTAACCTACAATGCATTTGAGGTGGTGGCTCTCCGGGTCACCAACATGGGCTTTAAGGCATTAAGGATGTTATATATTATGTTATGCTCTGAACCCGGTAACGGTCACTGCGCATTATTGTGGGTTGCCAAGTATAACATTTCCAAACATCCAAAGATTCTGGAAATTGACGTCCCAAAGCCAACTGAACACCAAACTGAACCATTAAACTGAGCAGTGTGCATCGAATCCCCAAACTGGAGAGGAAACGAGGAACACCTGACTTATCTGGCAACCCGTGTGTGTTCATCAGAGAGAATTAGCGAGCGTTAGCCACAATGTAAACCCTGCGCGTGCGTTTCCTGCGTGGGGAAATGCCTATAGATGGACTGCCACACAGCCAACTTCAGAACGGTCCCTATTTCTGTACAGGCCTTTTAGGATGTGAGCACATGCTAAGCGAAATGTTCGGTTGCCCGTTCTTGTTTTCTCATGTCTGTTTGTTGCTTTTCTGTATAATGGTTTTACTCTATTTTTCTAAGCGTGTGTGATCAGAGCGGGTGTTACAGAGTCTGGTTTTGCTTCTGGAACTGTGTGCCGCGTGAGACGTCGTGTGTGTCGTCACAGTCGTTGCTGTGTGCGGTGGGTCAGACGCTGAGCGTCTGGCCAGTGTAAGAGTGACAGAGTGACCCTCTACCCCATATGGCCTACACTTTTGCATATAATGGTGTTAAAAAGGGCTCTATGGAGCGAGGCCTGAGAAGAACCACTGGGGATGTGGACCTACTATATTTAACAGCAGAGAACACATCACCAAAGTACATGCATTATATGGACAAAAGTATTGGGACACACCTCTTAGTCATTGAATTCAGGTCTGTTGCCACCACAGGTGTATAAAATCAACCCTCTAGTCCTGCAGTCGGCCTTTCTTCCACACATCAGTGAAAGAACGGGAGGTTCTGAAGAGCTCACTGAACTCCAGCGTGGTTCTGTATGTAATAGGAGACACCGCTGCACCAACTACAACAAGTCAGCTGGTGAAATTTCCTCCCTCCTAGATCTTCCTCCATCAGCTGTGAGTGGTGTTATTATTGAACAGTGGAAGAGTTTAGGAGGAACAGCTCACAGAGAGCAGCTCAGCCACCGAGTGTCTGTCAGACCACGTAAAGTTACAGAGCGGGGTCAGGGCCGAGTGCTGAGCTCAGAGCAGAGTGCAGAAGCCTACAACTGACTCCATAGAACGGAATGTCAGAAAGGCAACATGGAGGTGTCCAAGTACTTTTGTCCATATAGTGAGAAAGGAAGTATACAGAAGGTTTGGACAACACCAGGGTTAATCTGAGCTTTTTGAAGATTTTAAACATTAAAAGGTTGGAAATGCCACTTTACTTAAAAGCTACTGCTTGCCATTGACCAAACCATTGACCAGAAACGGATCATAGCAGATGTCAGATTAGGTCCATTTCTAATAAAATTGTTGTACTGAAGATTATCGGTTACTAAGTTGTGTTACCATTAGGCTACTGGTTATTGTTGTGATAGTTGTTACTAATGGTAACATCAGTTTTACACATTAATGCCAACAAATGACCAAAAAAAACGTCTCATGCAAAGACCTTGCATCTCCATTTTTGCCGTTTTTCACTTTTCTCCATAATGTGAATCTGGCAGCTGTTCTTTATCCTGAATGAGAATTATATAATGAACGGACCAATAGAAATGCTTAACAATTACTTGAACTGAAATCGTTTTCCATTGACTTCCATTGAAAGCGAAGAAGGTTTTTTCCTTCTCCTGTAAAGTTGTTATTTTGAAAATACAAAGTTTGGTTCATAGCACTGGTCAAAGTTACGCAGCAAAATTCAAGTAAAACGTCTCTGAAATGTTCCTTATGAAACCAAAA
>NC_132881.1:48133357-48175857 GCF_030463535.1 Salminus brasiliensis
TGTGTGTGTATGTATGTGTGTGTGTGTGTGTGTGTGTGTTTACCAAGGGTCTGAGAGTTTAAGATAAACGACCATGTGTTCCAGTCCTGTGTGGCCAATCAAAAATACCTGACCAGCCAAAGCGTGCAGGCCCGTCCCCTCAGTCACGGCCCACTGCGCCTCTCTCACGCTCCAAACAGCCATCCATCAACCAGAGGCTTCAACACACACCAAAATAAAACCCCAAAGAAACTACCTTTCATCATTAGGTCAGCACACACACCGCCTATAGCTCCATACATCACACACACATACCCCCCCACACACACACACACACACACACACAGCACAGAGACTTCTCCAGTTCACTGTGTTTCCTCTGAAGCACTGAGGTGCAGTACGGAAACACCCACGACTCCCGCGTTTGGGCTGAGGAGAAAATGTGCAAAATTAATTTCCTTTCTTTTGCGGTTAAAAACAGCCCCCACGAGTCCAGAGCTTCTGTTTAAAGAGGAATTTCACTGACCGTTTCTGTATTTACCATTTAATTATGCGGGAATTCTGATCCAACCCATTCAGAGCGGATTTGGTGAGAAGCGCTCCGTTCTAGAGAAACGTACCCAGTCAGAACTGTTCACAATGGTGGTAAATGGAACCAGACAGCTAAAGAATGTACTGCCTCCCTAAAAGCTCCCTCACACAAACGACTTACACCAAATGGTCATGAATACACTGTCTGGTGCATGAGACACTGTTTTTCCCTGATTTCTGAAAAGATTTGTGGTCTAAAACATACTTTTTAAATTCCATTTATGGTGGAGGGATACACACAGGGAGTTCTAAGGCAAAATAGTCCCCAAAGCGATTGCACTTGCTCAGCTTCGCCACTATTTCACCATCATCAATATCATATATAATATATAATACATGTGTAGGTTCACTGGTCAATTTGGATAGTAAATAAAATGACTGTATTTGAGTTGTAGTCATGGCGACAGACGTCTGATTCCATTCACCACCACTGTAAAGAAATTTAAGCTGGTCTTTGATGGTCAGGGTGGTCGAAAAGCTGGTCATCCAGGTGAAGACGAACCCTGTACTGGAAAAAGCAAGCTAGTTAACCAGCTCTTGACCAGTATAGTGTGTGTTGCATGTGATCTTGGTCATGCTGGTCATACTGGTTGGTCAGCTTGTCAGGTTGATCATGCTTGTAGACCAGCTAAACCATCAACAAAAAAACATACCTTAACCAGGTTGACCAGCTTGAGCTGGCCAGGGTTAGTATTTTGTAGGCCTTGTTGACTGCCACACGCTGCACATTTGTCATATTTATAAATTACAACACTTATATTTACACTGAAGCCGTATTTCAAAGCCGCTCCTACAAAAGAGCTTTACAAAAGATCTCCTTCTTGTCTCTGATCAAGGCTATGTATCTTTATTAGCCCTACTCGACCTCAGTGCCGCCTTTGATACAATAGATCACACTATTCTACTAGAAAGATTAGAAAAAACGTTTGGAATCACAGGAACAGCTATCAGTTCATAAAGGTAAAAGATTTATCTTCAAATTACACAGAAGTAAGATATGGAGTTCCGCAAGGCTCTATTCTAGGACCGCTATTATTTACAGTATACATGTTCCCACTGAGCTCAGTTATAAGCAGACATGGTGGTAATTTCCATTGTTATGCAGATGATACACAGCTCTATATATCAGACACTAGAAAGAAAATATCAGACTTAATGATGTTAGACTTGGCTGATGCTTCCATTATTCCTGGTCTAGCAGCTAAAAATCTTGGCGTCATATTCGACTCAGATTTATCATTTGAGCATATAGCTATATATGCTATATAATATTTAATATACAGTGGGGAAAAAAGTATTTAGTCAGTCACCAATTGTGCAAGTTCTCCCACTTAAAAAAATGAGAGAGGCTGTAATTGACATCATAAGTAGACTCAACTATGAGAGACAAAATGAGAAAAACAATCTGAAAATCACATTGTCGGATTTTTAAAGAATTTATTTGCAAATAATGGTAGAAAATAAGTATTTGGTCAATAACAAAAGTTCATCTCAATACTTTGTTATATATCCTTTGTTGGCAATGACAGAGGTCAAACGTTTTCTGTAAGTCTTCACAAGGTTGGCTCACACCGTTGCTGGTATGTTGGCCCATTCCTCCATGCAGATCTCCTCTAGAGCAGTGATGTTTTGGGGCTGTCGGCGGCAACACGGACTTTCAACTCCCTCCAAAGGTTTTCTATGGGGTTGAGATCTGGAGACTGGCTAGGCCACTCCAGGACCTTGAAATGCTTCTTACGAAGCCACTCCTTTGTTGCCCTGGCAGTGTGCTTGGGATCATTGTCATGCTGAAAGACCCAGCCACGTTTCATCTTCAATGCCCTTGCTGATGGAAGGAGGTTTGCACTCAAAATCTCACAATACATGACCCCATTCATTCTTTCATGTACACGGACCAGTCGTCCTAGTCCCTTTGCAGAGAAACAGCCCCAAAGCATGATGTTGCCACCCCCATGCTTCACAGTTGGTATGGTGTTCTTTGGATGCAACTACAAGTTGTGTTTGTACCAAACAGTTCTACTTTGGTTTCATCTGACCATTAGACATTCTCCCAAAACTCTTCCAGAACATTCAAATGCTCTCTAGCAAACTTCAGACGTGCCCGGATATGTACTGGCTTAAGCAGGGGAACACGTCTGGCACTGCAAGAGTCCCTGGCGGCGTAGTGTGTTACTGACGGTAGCCTTTGTAACGTTGGTTCCAGCTTTCTGCAGGTCAGTCACTAGGCCCCTCCGTGTAGTTCTGGGATTTTTGCTCACCGTTCTTGTGATCATTTTGACCCCACAGGCTGAGATCTTGGGCTGAGATCTTGCGTGGAGCCCCTGATGGAGGGAGATTAGCAGTGGTCTTGTAGGTCTCCCATTTTCTGATTATTGCTCCACAGTAGATTTCCTCACACCAAGCTGCTGCCTATTGCAGATTCAGTCTTCCCAAGAAGTTACAGGTCTGTGACAGACAGAAATCTTGCTTGTTTGTAGGCGACCAAATACTTATTTTCTACCATTATTTGCAAATAAATTCTTTAAACATGACAATGTGATTTTCCGATTTTTTTTTCTCATTTTGTCTCTCATAGTTGAGTCTACCTATGATGTCAATTACAGCCTCTCTCATCTTTTTAAGTGGGAGAACTTGCACAATTGGTGACTGACTACATACTTTTTTCCCCACTGTATGTATATATATTTAACATATAGCCAATTAGCAGGACAGCCTTTATGCAGCTTAGGAACATCTCCAAACGAAGAAACTCCTCATCACTACAGGATGCAGAAAAGCTAGTACACGCTTTTATTACCTCAAGGCTGGATTACTGTAACGCACTACTGTCAGGTTGTTCCAGCAGGAACAGTCTTGGCTTTGTAGGCCAGAGTCAGGGATCTGAATCTACAGCTACAGCAAGCCAGTGAAGAGAAGGTAGCAGAGCAGTTACACGGCTGAATATTAATTTACACATATACATTTTATTTAATCAAGAGCAACACCGTAGCAACCACCCAGCATCACCATACAAACATAGAAACCCCCTGGAATACCATAGCAACTCTGGAATAACCTTCCAGATAATGTTCGGGACTCAGACACAGTCTCAGTCTTTAAATCTAGGCTGAAACTCATCTGTTTAGTTTAGCTTTTGGTAATTAATGTTTCCCCTTAGTAAAGGTTGCAGGTTCAGGGGTTCACAGACACAGGGAATTGTAGTACACTGAGATGCTGGAGCTGTCATCTCACTGCTTACACGCAATCACTCAGGTTTGTGGACGGTGGAGCAGATGGACGCTAGTGTTTCAGGGAGCTCCCATGTCTGTGTTACCTTCTGGCTCTCTCCTTTTAATTAGGCTGTTATAGTCAGACCAGCCGGAGTCGTCAGACACACTCTGATACTGCTCAACATTCTCTGATCTCTATTAAATCCTCTCAGAACCCAGCCCAACCTGCTGGAAGACTGCCCGCTGAGGTCCCCTCTACCTGCGTCCAACCAGCAGATTTTTATTTGTAGTTATTTATTTTTTTACAGTGAGCGACTCTGCTGTTCGGACACCCAGGGGAAGTCCGTTCCACCACTTCGGTGCAGGACAGTAAAAAGTCTGGACGCTCGTCTTCCGTGGATCTTAAAGGATGGCGGGTCGAGCCGAGCCGTACTTGAAGCTGGAAGGGCTCTTGGTGCAGATCGGCTTTTGACCATCGCCATCAAGTACGGAGGGGCTGGCTGGTCCTGTCTTGGCTTTGTAGGCCAGAGTCAGGGTCTGAATCTACAGCAACATGAAGTCAGTGAAGAGAAGGTAGCAGAGCAGTTACACGGCTGAATATTAATATACACATATACTTTTTATTTAATCAAGAGCAACACCATAGCAACCACCCAGCATCACCATACAAACATAAAAACCCCCTGGAATACCATAGCAACCACCCAGCATCACCACACAATCATAGAAACCCCCTGGAATACCATAGCAACCGCCTAGCAAAAAAACAAGCCCAATTTAGCCTAATTAATCTAGTCAAATGAATTCAGCAGTGCAGGTCATCTGACCAGGGCTGACCAGAGGATGTGGCAATTTCCAACAGGACTCAAAGGCAGCACGAGCGCCGGGCTTGAAATGTGGCCGTAGCTGAAAAACCCTGGCGCTGCTGCTGCTGCAGACGACGGCCCCTGCAGGTTTGGATCTTGGCTGCAGCCCAAAAGGCCTTTCTCCGCCCCAGTCCGCCTGGAGCTCCAGACTCGGCCTCCGGAGCCGGCAGGAGGACGAGGGGAAGCTCATTAAAGAGCCGAGCCGGGATAAATGGGTTTTCCAGAAGATTCCGTTTCATCGTCTGAGCGCAACAACGTCCCCCTCGGCAGAGCAGAACATCCATCACGTTCAGTGTTTACGAGGCGGGCGGAACAGTAAAGCAGGGCCTCGCGGTGGGAGGATTAGACGACATGGGGGACAGCGGTCAGACCTGGCCGCGTCCACACCTGTCCACCTGTCCCTCAGGCTCACCTCCAGGGTAAAATCACACCGCTGAATCCCTGCCAGCCTCCATTAAAGCAGGCCACAAATGCACCATCATATGGTTGTGTAACATCACATGTGTGTGTCCTTGCGTGTTACAGGACTCCAGACAACCATGACTGCACGCAAATGTCCATAAAACTCGGTTCTTTAATCGGTTTGGGCCAAAAACGTTAAAGGGGTAGTTTAACAAAAGACTAAATTTACACAGCCCCCTCCCACAGCCCATCTCCACCCCAGCCAAAACACAGTCAGTGTCTAACGTCCCATTTCCTTACTTTTACATTGGACCGAAGCGGCTAATGTAGCTAACAGGTAATGGAACCCAATAGTCACCAACTGGCCAATGGCGCTAACTTACTAATAGAGTAATAACTCTAGCCTTAAAAAGTCTACCGGCATTAAATATACTCTACATGTCCAAATGTTTGTGGACACCCCTTCTAATGATTGCACTCAGCTGTTTTAAGTTTCACCCACTGCATATTGCCAATAGAATAGGACTCACTGGAGCAGATAAACATAAACCTATTGGCCAAACCACTGGCCACTTTATTAGAAACACCTACCCTTGTAAGTCATCTCACTGGCCACTTCAATGGAAACACCTAGCTTGCACTTTCACTCACTGGACACTTTATTAGAAACCCCTACCCTTGTGATTCCTCTCACTGGCCACTTTATTAGAAACCCCTACCCTTGTGATTCTTCTGACTGGCCACTTTATTAGAAACCCCTACCCTTGTGATTCCGCTCACTGGCCACTTTATTAGAAACCCCTACCCTTGTGATTCCGCTCACTGGCCACTTTATTAGAAACACCTACCCTTGTGATTCTTCTCACTGGCCACTTTATTAGAAACACCTACCCTTGTGATTCTTCTCACTGGCCACTTTATTAGAAACACCTACCCTTGTGATTCTTCTCACTGGCCACTTTATTAGAAACCCCTACCCTTGTGATTCCGCTCACTGGCCACTTTATTAGAAACCCCTACCCTTGTGATTCCGCTCACTGGCCACTTTATTAGAAACACCTACCCTTGTGATTCTTCTCACTGGCCACTTTATTAGAAGCCCCTACCCTTGTGATTCCTCTCACTGGCCACTTTATTAGAAACACCTACCCTTGTGACTGCTCTCACTTTAAGTTGCACCCACTATATATTGCCAATAGAATAGGACTCACTGGAGCAGATAAACATAAACCTATTGGCACCAGGTGCAATGCCAGGTGTGGGCTAAAGTGTTCTAAAGCCCCTCAGCATTGTTCTCTGGAATGATGGTGGTGGAGCTACATCCAGTACTTTTGGGATGAGTTGGGGATGATGAGGTAGGGTGATAATCATCATCAAACATCCTGAACTTACTAATAACGCTCTTATTGCTGAATGCAATCAAATCCTCACAGCAATGCTCCTCCAAAATCTAGTAGAACGTCTTCTCTGGACAGTGGAGAAAGATACTCCAACAAAAGCAGGATCAGCTATTTTAATAGCTTTGATTTCAGAAGAAATTATAAATGAGCAAGTGTCCCAATACTTTTGTCCAAATAGCATGGTTTGAGATACACTGAGTACATGGGCAATCACAGGCCATTCTGAGCGTGGCACCGCTCCAGAGGGCTAAGGTCATGGGTTCGATCCTGGTCACTGTCTATGAGGGGTTTCGCGCCTCCCAAAAACGCACGGTTGCTATAGTGACTGTAGGTGAGTGTGGGAGTGAATAGACGCGTGTGGTACCCTGCGATGGGCTGGTGCCCAGTTCAGGCGGTATTCCAGGCAGGCTCTTGACCCACTGTGACCCTGACCAGGAAGAGGAGGATAAGAAGATGGACTGATGGCTGAAGCTTGTGAAATTTGGGTCCTCCCCAGGTTTTCCACAGGATTTCAGTTTTAATGCTTTTATCCAATCATACACCTTAATCTCACACATATCCTCACAGCTCTTGAGCAACTGCACATTAGGGTCATGTATTAGATTACGGGCGGAACTTAATTATGCTGCGCCGAGGCCTGAAGTAGTGCGTGTTTGTTTTGTAATATAAGGTAATGCTCCTAAAGCCCCACCGCACTGCACATTTAGCTGTTTTCTCACCAACACACCCACTTTAAACTCACAAAGGGGTCGGTAATGAGCTGACGAGCTGACTCAGGTGTGTACAAATTGCAGCAGTGGGCTTCTTCAGAAGGAGGTCTTGATGTAGGTCAAGAATGAAGGCAAACAGAGTCAGAGAGGGTCTGTTTATTACACACCCACACCTAGTGCTTCAGCTTACTGGCCACTTTATTAGAAACACCTATGTTCTACTTCCACTCACTGGCCACTTAATTAGAAACACCTAGCTTGCGCTTCTGCTCACTGTCCACTTTATTGGAAACACTTAGCTTGCACTTCCTCTCACTGGCCACTTTATTAGAAACACCTATGTTCTACTGCCACTCACTGGCCACTTTATTTTCTGACAGATAGGAGACAGCAGGTGCGGCTGGGGAAGCACAATTCAGACCTCCGGACACTCAGTACTGGAGTCCCTCAGGGTTGTGTTCTTTCACCCCTTCTCTTCAGCCTCTACACTAATGATTGTGTCTCCAAAGATCCAGCTGTAAAGATCCTGAAATTTGCAGATGACTCCACTCTGGTGGGCCTCATAGCCAACGGTGATGAGTCTGCTTACAGAAAGGAAATTGAGCAGCTGGTGTCCTGGTGCAGCAACAACCACCTGCTGCTAAACACAGAAAAGACTGTAGAGATGGTGGTGGACTTCCGACGCAATCCACCCACCCTTCCCCCCCTCCGCATCAACAACACTGCAGTATCAATGGTGGAGTCACTCAAGTTCCTGGGCACCACCATTTCCAGAGACTTGAAATGGGAGAAAAACACCATCTCCATCATCAAGAAAGCTCAACAAAGAATGTACTTCTTGAGACAGCTCAAGAAATTCAACCTGCCACAGACCCTGATGATCCAGTTCTACACAGCGATCATCGAGTCCATTATCACAGCCTCCATAACTATCTGGTTTGGTTCCTCCACCTCACAAGAAAGAACCAAACTCCAGCGCATCATCAGGACAGCAGAGAGGATCATAGGATGTAACCTGCCATCACTTCAGCAGATCTACTCCAGCAGGATGAGGAAGCGGGCTGGCAAGATTACATCTGACCCCTCACATCCTGGACACCTCCTCTTCCAGACACTCCCCTCGGGTAGAAGACTGCGGTCCATCAAAACCAGCACAACACGTCATGCTAACAGCTTCTTCCCCAGAGCTGTAGCGCTCCTCAATCACAGTGGTCACCTCCCACTGTAAACCTCTAAACTTACAACTGAACTGTACCAAACCGGACTGAACAGTTATTTGCACTCTGCCTATTTTGCACTATGACTATTTGCACACCTGTACAGATGTCCTTTTCTTTTCTGTAAATATATTTTTCAGCTCTTTATTACCTTTATTACCTTTAGTACTTTCTACTTTTTTTAATTTATCCCCTACCCTATTTATTGTTTAGTGTCATTTTCCTTTAGTTTAAGACTGTGTTCTGTGTTTCTTTGTTACTTGTCATGCGTGTTGCTCTCACCAAGACAAATTCCTTGTATGGGTAACATACTTGGTGAAATAAAGAGATTCTGATTCTGATTATTGGAAACACTTAGCTTGCACTTCCTCTCACTGGCCACTTTATTGGAAACACTTTGCTTGCACTTCCTCTCACTGGCCACTTTATTAGAAACACCTACCCTTGTGATTCCTCTCACTGGCCACTTTATTAGAAACCCCTACTCTTGTGATTCCTCTCACTGGCCACTTTATTAGAAACCCCCTACTCTTGTGATTCTCTTGCTGGCCACTTTATTAGAAACCCCTACACCTTGTGATTCTCTTGCTGGCCACTTTATTAGAAACCCCTACTCTTGTGATTCTCTTACTGGCCACTTTATTAGAAACCCCTACCCTTGTGATTCTCTTACTGGCCACTTTATTAGAAACCCCTACTCTTGTGATTCTCTTACTGGCCACTTTATTAGAAACCCCTACACCTTGTGATTCTCTTGCTGGCCACTTTATTAGAAACCCCTACTCTTGTGATTCTCTTACTGGCCACTTTATTAGAAACCCCTACCCTTGTGATTCTCTTACTGGCCACTTTATTAGAAACCCCTACCCTTGTGATTCTCTCACTGGCCACTTTATTAGAAACCCCTACCCTTGTGATTCCTCTCACTGGCCACTTTATTAGAATCAACTACCCTTGTGATTCCTCTCACTGGCCACTTTATTAGAAACCCCTACCCTTGTGATTCTCTTACTGGCCACTTTATTAGAAACCCCTACCCTTGTGATTCTCTTACTGGCCACTTTATTAGAAACCCCTACCCTTGTGATTCCTCTCACTGGCCACTTTATTAGAATCAACTACCCTTGTGATTCTCTTACTGGCCACTTTATTAGAAACACCTACCCTTGTGATTCTCTTACTGGCCACTTTATTAGAAACCCCTACCCTTGTGATTCTCTTACTGGCCACTTTATTAGAATCAACTACCCTTGTGATTCTTCTCACTGGCCACTTTATTAGAAACCCCTACTCTTGTGATTCTCTTGCTGGCCACTTTATTAGAAACCCCTACACCTTGTGATTCTCTTGCTGGCCACTTTATTAGAAACACCTAGCTTGCGCTTCTGCTCACTGGCCACTTTATTGGAAACACTTAGCTTGCACTTCCTCTCACTGGCCACTTTATTAGAAACACCTATGTTCTACTGCCACTCACTGTCCACTTTATTGGAAACACTTAGCTTGCACTTCCTCTCACTGGCCACTTTATTGGAAACACTTAGCTTGCACTTCCTCTCACTGGCCACTTTATTGGAAACACTTTGCTTGCACTTCCTCTCACTGGCCACTTTATTAGAAACACCTAGCTTGCGCTTCTGCTCACTGGCCACTTTATTAGAATCAACTACCCTTGTGATTCTTCTCACTGGCCACTTTTTTAGAAACCCCTACTCTTGTGATTCTCTTGCTGGCCACTTTATTAGAAACCCCTACACCTTGTGATTCTCTTGCTGGCCACTTTATTAGAAACCCCTACTCTTGTGATTCTCTTACTGGCCACTTTATTAGAAACCCCTACACCTTGTGAACAGACCAGTTTAAGTGGATTCGAGCATTATTTGGCACTTCATCTATTAAACGGCCTGAACCCCAGCAACAAGGGAGGGGTTTCTGATAAAGCGGCCAGTGGGTGTAATGCGTCTCGTTTGCCCTGAATCCCAGCTATATTCTTTGTAGCTCTGCATTTAGTGTCAATACATCTTCTCCGTCAGACGTCCCCCCCTTCTCCGTCCCATGATACTGAGGCTAATTACGTTGGCCGTTGCCCAGAGCTGTCGTCTTCTTGCCTTATCACTAAGTAGAGTCATGCTTTGAAATGGCCTTAGTTATTTTGGCCACTGCCCAGTTGAGCGTCTATAAATGAGGCTGTCACAAGCTGGACATAATCATTACTCATTTAAAGCGTGTTGACTTTGCAGCGTGTATCTCCTGAGGGCTGGAACCGAGCCAAAGTCAATGTCCCACAGCTACGAGACCCTTCATTTCTGACACCAAAGATTAAAATGTTGTCTTAAGGCTGAGGCGCACTGAAGTCGATGGAACCTCGCTTCAACACGGACCACCGGCGGTCCTCTATTGATTGAGGGGGGCGTCGGCTCAGATTCCTGACATGATCTTCAAAACAAAGTGCCACTCCACAGATTGTCCTTCGAGAGATAACGGCTTGTAAAGACGGCAATTAGGCCGCGGCGCACACACGTGTTCTACAGCACAGCTCAATAATTGCATTGGCATATACTTTGCATATATGAATATGTATGCTCTGCTAATGGCTTCTATTATTTGAGGTTAAAGGTTTTTGTCGTCCAATCTGAACGTGCTGATATATTCATTTCTGACTAACCACAACGTCCTTATAAGCTGGCCTGTCCACTCAGCGTCCGTCTCGGAAATACCCCTGGATGGATCATTCCAGCACCACAAGGCCGGAGGGCTCATTTCGAAGACATTCATTTAGAGAGATTGGATCTTAGAGTGAGCATATGTGAGAGCGAAATCCTGTATAAGTAATGAGCAAAAGCAAGAGATCACTCCAATTCCACTCGGAGCGTTCGTTAAGTCCAAGTCCTTCATTTTTCAGGAGATATTCCTGAGGAGATCATCAACCAATCAATCGACCAACCTTTATTTAAACTAGGGACTGCACTGAGGTCGGGCTGGGCGGTATACCGGTGATACCGTATACCACGATATTTAATAGCACTGACCGTATCTCAAAATTACAACATGTCTGATATGTCCAATTAAGGTTTAACCCCCACATGTGGATTTAAAAGCTGTAGGAGCTCACTGACTGGTGACGCCACCCTCTGAAAACAACCAGCGATAGTTGTGAGTTAACGACGCCGAGCTCCTAGCTCCTGAAATCAGTGGAAACACTCCTCAGACCGTTCCCTCGCCTCAGTGCTCAGATATGAGGCTTTATCCTCTAAACAGGTGGACCTGAGCCGCAGTGAGCTGGACCTCGGCCTGTGCTGTGGTGTTGGCATCTACAAGAGTCCAGACCCAGCAGAACCGGCCTCTCACTGCTCCTTTCTGTTCCTCCCAACACCAGTCGCTCCACTTCACTCTTAGACCCGAGTTCTTATGGGCAGCACTTGTGTCGGGGTCAGCAGTTAGTCAGCAGCAGCTGCTCTGGGCCGTAGCTAGCTGAGCTAGTGAAGCAAAGGCTAGCTTAGCGAGCGGCTACAGATTCAGAAGCACAGGACAGGACACAGAACTCCGCTAACGCTAACCAGCTTCGCCCTCCTGATTCAGAGCAGGTTAGCATTAGCAGTTGTTTTTGACGGTTTGACACTTCCTGAAGAACAAATCTAAATATGAATTATACAAACATATATAAAACAGATCCCGTCCACTTAGTTTTTCATCCTGTGAGCAAACCGAACTGTATTTGATCATTTTTCAGTTTTATAATAAGGCAGGTTGAGGTGCTACAGAAGCCACATTAACGTAGAACCACTTATACAACTTACCGACATTAAGAAGAAATTGGTTTCGCCCAACTCAACATTAAGGTGGACTCATCTATAATGGTACCGAGCAGCAGTTACTCCTGCAGAAGAAAACACAATAGCTGCACACTCCCTGCTAGGCAATTGCTATGATGTTGCTAGGTGGTTGCTATGATGTTGCTAGGTGGTTGCTATGGTGTTGCCAAGTGCTTGCTAGATGGATGCTACAGTGTTTTAAGCTGACTGCAATGGTATTTCATGCAGATGCTTGTTTAGTTGTTGCTAGGTAGTAGCTAGGCAATTACTGTGATACGCTGAATGGTAGCTATAGTGTATCAGGTGGTTGTCAAGTGACTGCAGTGGTACCCCATGTGGTTGGTTGGGTGTTACTTTTAGTGTAATTGTATAAACAAGCAAAAACCTTTGAAACCCGTTTATTACTAGGAGAAAAATTCTTCAAAGAATTGGATGCATCTCCAGTCGAAAAGCTGCAGGTCAGAGCTGCACCATCAGACCAAGCAATTAGGAGTTGGATATCTGGAAAACTGCTGGAAGAGACAGCAGCCAAAATCCGTCAGAAATATGAGAAGAACAGGAAGTAGTAGAATATGAACCATGTTTAAAAATGATCATTATAAAAATATATAAAGTAACAAAATCAGCTTAAGCATAAACAAAATGTTAAAAAATTACAAATGAAAAAGACTAGAATAATATATAAAAAATGTATACAATTAAAAAGCTATTTAGACGGTCACACACAATTTAAATAAAAATACATTTAAAAAGCTAATAAAAAATAATAGCAGTAAAATGATAGTACAGTACAACAGTAGAACTTCAGTCAATTAGTGAGTTTCCAAAAATGATCCCCTAAGATACCCCAACAACCCCCTGCAAGACCTGGTAGACCACCACCAAGTTGTTGCTAGGTGGTTGCTATGATGTTGCCAAGTGCTCGTTAGATGGGTGCTACAGTGTTTTAGGGGGACTGCAATGGTGTTTTATGCAGGTGCTTGTTTAATTTAGTTGCTAGGTGGTTGAAGGAGAAAGTCAGTCAATCAGTGAGCTTCCAAAACTAGAGTTCCAAAAATGATCCCCTAAGATACCCCAACAACCCCCTGCAAAACCTGGTAGACCACCACCACCCAACACCTATCAGATAAACAGCACTTTCACCTTTGAAAGAGAGGAGAAAAGCAAGCTCTACACATCCAAAGTGTTCGTGTCCATCCTTCCAACGCCGTGGGTCTGAAAGATGTCGAGCTCTTACTGAGAAAAGAAGCACACAGACAAAATCAGCTTCTGAAGCTGCTACTGTTCTCACAATAGCCTGGCCACCCCAGAGTCCAGACCTCAACATCACTGACTGTGTTTGAGAGGACTTGGATGGCGAGAAGCAGAAAATGCTCAACAAAAGTGGAGGTGGTTCTCCATCACTGTGTTCATCATTAGAACATCTCCAAAGTTCTCCTCTCTCATGGAGTCTAGTGTTATTTAGAGTTCTCCTCAGATCAACACCTGGTTTGGTGGTAAATCAGGGCTTAATGATGGTAAATCAGGTGAGCTGCTGCTGCTGCTGCTGCTGCTGATGATGATGATGATGGAGTTGAACACATCCTCCACGCTGTGCTGGCTGGACTGGGGGGTGTCCAGGAGAAACCTGGAGGAACCGAGCTCTGTTCTTCAGACTAGCTCACAAGATACCACCTCACACATGACTGTACTTAAACTCATCCCGGCAGGACTGGATGGAGCTCCATCACTCCAAAGAACTCCACAACCCAAAGCTGGGAAGAGGGGGCCTTTATTATATCCCTCTAGTCCACACTCAGCATTGGGCACGGTGACCTTAGGGTCATATGATCACAGCTGCTCCAGAGGGTCAAGGATTGGTCAGTGCTTTTCTACAGCGGTTGCTTAAATCAGCCAAATTCAGTCGTTAGAAAGGGTGTCCGGATACTTATGGACATGTTGATGGAACCACTGTAGATGACTAAAAGCAGCACTACAGGATCCGGGGCACCGTTCGGGACAGGACCTGTAAACTGTCTCGACCCAAAACAAAAGTTCCTGTAAGCGCAAAGCTGCCACCTAGTGGTCATTCACCAGAAAAGCAGCAAAGCATACAGAGTACCGGCTTCAGTGTGTCCGAGCTGCTGCATCACCTGAGCTCTGAGGATATTCAAGTTAAAGTTTGAAGCTCTTCTCCAAATGTTGTTAATCAGCCAAGGTGTGTTTAGGGTCTCAAGTCTGGCATCTGTAGTTTCACACAAGGCTAATGTAGCTAACAATCAATGGAAGTGTATAACTCCAGGCCCCAAATCATCTCACACACTTTTCAAAGTGTGTGGAGGGGTTCAGTAATCTCTAATACACTTTATAATGAAGTTCTCAGACCTTGTGGGTTCCATCCATGGCACCACTTGCAAAGTGTCCTATAAAGAACCTCTCAATAGACGGCTCTTAAAAGAGTCAACAAATGAATGTGTGTGTAATTAAGGAGTATTTTTTAATACTCATTAGTAGAATTAGTTTAAATATTAAAAATATAAACATATACAGCTCTGGAAAAATCTTTTTTGTAAATCTGCATCTCTACATGTCTGGCAGTCGTTTTATTCCAGGTTTTTCATCAAACAGAGCGGAGTTAG
Source organism: Salminus brasiliensis (assembly GCF_030463535.1). Taxonomy (NCBI): domain Eukaryota; kingdom Metazoa; phylum Chordata; class Actinopteri; order Characiformes; family Bryconidae; genus Salminus; species Salminus brasiliensis. Next base: position 48,148,162 of record NC_132881.1, read on the forward strand.
CTGAATCTGCGGACTATGATAGGCATAAGGTCCCAACAGCAATGTGAAAGACTAGTGGAGAGCCGGCCGAGACATGAGAGTCTGTGTGTGTATAGATAGCGTACACATACATATATACACACCCATATGTGTGTGTGTGTGTATATATATATATATATATATATATATATATATATATATATATATATATATATATACACACACACACACACACACACACACACACACACACACACACACACACACATACATATAAGTATACATGTGTAAATTATTATATATATATAAAAAATACATTATATATTAGAAAGATGGACACCTATATAAATAGAAAAAAAAGATCATGTATAGATCTTTATTATTATTATTGTAATTATTATTCTTTTTTTTTTTTATCTAAAATAAAATGCTTCTGCAAGGGTTCTGTAGTAAAGGTATGAAACCTTACATATTAAAAGAATAATTTAATATAATTTATATATTTAAATATATATTTATTTCATTTTTTTCTTGTATTTTCTTGTCTGTCTATAAAATGTCTTTTATTTAACTAATCAAACCTTTATTCTCTAACACTGTTATTCCAGGCATTATTCTCCAACACTTCCAGTTCTAAGGCATTTTCTAATGATGTTTGATAGCTAGGTTCAACAGGGAATATAAACAGCCCTGTTATAAATAAGCACAGCGTTTCACAGCAAGAATTATGACTGGCTTACACGCTTTCTAGCTCCACTTACATCCATCTTGAAAAATGAAACTATGAATAAATAACAATTAAATAAAGACTCGTACACTACATTTCTCTCACTCTCCATTTTTTATCCCCTTCCCTGAAGTTCCACTTACAGCCCACATTTATACACTCTCTTTTTTTGACAGGCTGTTTTGGTTACTGTATATAGAATCCGGCGGCCCTGCGTCTTAAAAGAAGATATGAGGGTGAGGATGGTTACAGAGCGATGTGAAAAACTGATCTTCAGGTATAGGGGTTCGGTTTGAGCTTAAATAGGCGATTTTTAAACCTTTCAACTTCATGAAATGATCGTTTAAAAACTGCTCCGTTTCCAGACTCGTTAATTTCTAGCTAATCAATGCTGGGAGGAAGTCTTCTGATCATGGGACACATGGCGTTGGGATTAGCGTTCTCGGGACGAGACAGGATGGGACAACCACATACACCATTAGTGCTGGACCATGGTGGGAATTTGTCTTCCACCTTTAACCCATCGGTCCAGAGAGCATGGGTGCTGCAGTGCCCAAACAGAAGGGGCCCAACAGCTAGCCCAGGAGCCAGGCTGTTGATAATCTGTTATTACCCGCTGAGCCGCCGCTGCCTCTCGGCCCAGTCCAGACCATATTTTAATATTTAAGTTATGTATCACTTTTAACTTCCCTTCCCTTTCCATTGTCTTCAACACTTTTTAAACATTAAACATCTTTCCTGAACAGAAACGTAGCTCTAATACCCAAACCTGACCACCAGCACCAGCACAGGGCTGAAGCTCTTCAACCACAAAGCCAAAAAGTTCAAACAGACTTTCACAAGGAATCTAACCAACCGGACTGCACTGACACCACCTCAGGATGTGGACCAAGCCCAGCTCAACTGTGGTCTGGGGTCTTAGAGTTCGTTTGACATGTTCACATACAAACAGAATTCAGTGGCCCTCCGAGACCCTCAGAGACGGGGGGGGGCAGCTCTCTTCACGAGGGAGCCGTTCTCTATAAAATCAAACAAAAGCCCGAGTGAGGAGGGGAATTCTGTAGACTGGATTTTTCACTGGACATCTCCTTTAACCTTAACAGCCCCTCAGCAGAGTTGGCGCGGCCGTGCCGGCGCTCCAGAGCTGCAGGAAAATGAGCTGGCAGAAAGTGAGTTATCCATTACCAGCCTCATTTTGTCCTGACAGGTGAGGGCTGCAGCGGCGTTGTACAGAGATGTTGCCAGATTGAGCAAGGATTACAATTTGCTGCCAGCTGGATTTTTAACCAAGGTCACTCACACACTCACACACACACACACACCAATCTAAACAACCTGCCAGTTACCGAAGATCTGACATCTTTGAGTATACAGTCTTGATCAGTCAGTGATCATCTCCTCAGTAAAACACTGATATCAGAATAAACACTAATAATAACACTCCTACAGAAAGTGGAGGTGGTTCTCCATCATGTGTTCATCATTAGAACATCTCCAAAGTTCTCCTCATGGAGTCTAGTATTCTTTAGAGTTCTCCTCAGATCAACACCTGGTTTGGTGGTAAATCAGGGCTTAATGATGGTAAATCAGGTGAGCTGCTGCTGCTGCTGATGATGATGATAATGATAATGATGATGATGGAGTTGTTTATGAACACACAGGTTAAACAGGTTCTACACATCTCCACTGTAACCATAGTTTATTATGAACCCCAAAGCATCGTCCAAAGAACCACCTGAAGCACCTTTATGTTTCAGAGCATATTCGCTCACGGGTTGGTTATACTGCAGATTTCTAACTTCTAACTAAACTATAAAATGTATAAAACTATAAAATTGTAGATAAAATGTAAGGAAATATTTTGCGAGTTCAGAGTGAGAAACGTATCTAATACAGTCACAGCACCCAAGAATGTTGATTACAGAACTGCAAAAAAAATTTAATTAATAAAATTAATAATGTATTTCTAGATGCTTTCAAACTCACATTACAGTTTTACATCATTGATATTTACCAAAGTTGGTAGCAAACTCTACCAAGCTTTCACACAATTTTATATATATATATATATATATATATATATATATATATATATATATATATATATATAAATAAATTATATTTATTTATTATATATATTAATAATAATAATAATGCAGATACATTACACAGACAAAAATATTGGGACACCTGCTTACCCCTTAAAATGAGCAACAGATCGACTCCCCCCCCCCCCGCCCCTCTTCCCCTCCGGTGTTTTCACGGTGAGAACAGTATAGATTTGTGCACTGCAGAAAATAAATCCCTCTTAAATGTAGTCCAATATCGCTTAATTTGATATTAGAAATATTTGAGAGAGATTTGATAATAGAAAATTTGAAAAAATATTAAATGTAACTTTTTTAGACTTGTTTCAAATGATTTTGTCTAGCAATTATTTATTCTTATTTTATTGGCAGTTATGTAATGTCAGATCATTTTGCTTAATGCAAGAAATAAGAATTTAGATCAATGAACAAATTGATCTCTGCCAGTGGATTCAAGTGACTTAAAACAAGTAAAAAGGTTATAACTTAAATACTAAGATCTTTCATGTTATTCAATTCATGTATAAATAAAGATATTTAGACTAGATCTAAAGGAATTACTTGTTACATTTTTCCCCCCAGTGTGAAATAAAAATAAACAAACAAAAATAAGAAAATCGTAGGTTTCTGAAAAGTTCAGTATGACGACCGTAACATTTAATTTGTTGAAATCTTACATTCACACAAAAATAAAGACACAAGTAGCAACGCTCTCACATTTACAGAACTGGACCAGCATCTCCAAACAGATAAGGTTCTTACAGGCTTTAGGAAGTGAATTAACGTCTTTTTCTGCTGTAGAAACGTAGAAAACGTCTAATTTAAACATTCAAAAATAAAAAAATAAAAATAAAAACCTCCACAACAAAACCTGCCGTCTATTCGAGTGAACGTTCTGTAAAATTCAGTAACGGTGTAGGTTATTATTTCACTGATGCCTGGTATCTCACTAACGTTCAGCAGCTCGTTTACAGGCGACCTCGGCCTCTAGAGTGAGTTCACCTCCTCCAACGCGCTCACGCCGTTCGTTCCAGAGACATCGATGGCGGTAAAGTCCAGAACGATCCGGCCTCGTTTGGGCTTGAACTGCCTGAAAAACACAGAACAGATAAAGGAATTATGAAGCAAACCATTACAGTAGAGACTCTAGAGGTGGAGCTACTTCACAGGGGTTTCTGATAAAGTGGCCAGCAAGTAGTAGCACAAGGAGGGCGTTTCTAATAAAGTGGCCAGTGAGTGGAAGCACAGAGAGGGGTTTCTAATAAAATGGCCAGTATATGGAAGCGAGGTCCAAGTAGGTCCTTAAGTATTTGGACAATGACAGACAACAGTTGTCCTGTAGTCAGAAACTGACTAGAGATGAACACCGGTGTTTCTGATAAAATGGCCAGTGCGCATATATCACAACTGGCTCAGAGAAGAGAAAAGAAAAGAAAAGCTGAACATGGAGAAGGTAGCGGGGGGAAGGCCGGGGGGGCGTGTGTGTGTGTGTGTGGGGGGGGGTGATAAAGTTGGCTTGCACGTTCACACCCCATCACCTCAATCCACTCCAGCACGCAGAGGCTTTGAAGCAGCCAATTACCCCAGAATCCTCCTCTGGGGAAGTGTAAGGGTACTGGTTCTAACCGCAGGTGCTGCTCGCGCACCAGACCACCTGCCAAGACAGCAGGGGGTCAAGCATTTCTCACACCTCAAACCCAGCCTATTTATTCCATTCCTGACTTCATCATCAGAAACCCTCCTTTCAGCGCTTCTACAGCCGTCCATGTTCCTACAGTCGGCTTTACGCCCATCAGTCTCCCCTTACATCTCGCTGAATTATTTAACCGCCGCAGATCCTTTAAAACAAGCAGAGATTTCGAGAGAGTAGATTCTAAACTTTCAACCCTGATCGCACCAGTGTGTGAGAGCAGAAGTGTGTGAGGAGAGATTTTATTACGGTCTGAATCTGACTGAACCCGTCCAGCATCTCCTGCTCTGGACACTTGCTTGATGTTTTGTCTGTGGGTCACTGAGCCAGGTTTATTTTTCTAGTCTTTAGGAGGAAGAAGAAGAAGAAGAAGAAGAAGAAGAAAGGACGAGAAAAGAAAAGGATGAGAAGAGAAAAATAAGATGAAATTAAGAGAAGCAGAAATAAATAGAAGAATTAAAAATAGAAAGGAGGACAGAAGAGAGAAAAGTAGAAATAATCAGAAAGAGAAAAATAAATAAATAAATAAATAATAATAAAAAAAACACAACTGACCACAAGGACCAAACTGAACCATGGTCCTGTCGGGTCGCAGTGTGAAAAAATTTTTTCTTGGACCAATTACAGGAAGCTGGGGCAGGTTATCGTCACCCATTAAACAACAGGAGCAGCAGCAGAACAGGAGCAGCAGGCGACCCGCCGGACTGACACCAGACGCATGCCTCTCTACAAACCAATCAGAGTGGAGTACAGGGAGGTGAAGCTCATGCAGGTGATCGTGACGGGACGGAGACATTTCATGCAGGAGTTCTTTAGTGTGCTCGCTAAAAGCTGTAGGAGCTCCCACACTCTGAAAACAGGCCGAAAAAAATATAAGCCCACCATAGTTGTGAGTTAAAGACGCTGAGCTCGTCAGAACCTGGATATTAACTGTTCCTGAAATCAGCGAGCGGCTTCAGATTCAGAAAAGTTCCGCTTTAATTTCCTGTCCTTTAAACAGCAGCCGCTCGACCGGAGTGAGCTTTCTGACTCTGTGGAGAGCAGACTGTTATCCTTTATAACAGTTTATAAACTTTATTATACAAATATATATAAAACAGATCCCGTCCACTTAGTTTTTCACCCTGTGAGCAAACCGAACTGTATTTGATCGTTCTGTAGTTTTATAATAAGGCAAGTTGAGGTGCTACAGAAGCCACGTAAGTGGAGAACCTCTCTTTTTTTGGGAGAAAACACCGTTTTCAAGCTCAATGCAAGTTTGATGCTTGTATGTACACCTGTTCTCTTCTGCTCTCTTCGTAAATTGAAAGTGGGTTTAGTGCGTATTCAAGATAAGCCTGATAATCCTAATCTACTGTTTAAAGGCCGGGGATCAGAGGGTATCTATGGACTAGGGCCCCTATCTTACTCCCAGCGCAAGGCGAGTCACGATGCTCACTGCTATCTTCCACCCCGCCAACAGTCTATCCTCACATTTACTATTTTCAGCAGTGCTGCTTGTGAATATCTCTACGCTGATGAAATCAGGGGTGTTCAGGTCAGTTTTTGGAGTACTGCTGTGTATCTTGGTCATAGAAAACACAGGAGGAGCTCCACTGACTAAAAATAGTCTAGGCAGACGTTCGTTGCCATCTTGGCAGTGAATTGTCAACACAGGCCTGTGCAGCCCAACACTCGTACATCCCCCACACTTTACACCACTAAAATAGCAACCCGCCAAGGTCAGTCAGACCGCACCTGGCTCTTAAAGGGATGGCGAGTTCCTCTGGTTTATTACTGCACGTTCCGCCCAAAACAAACACACCCATGATTCATTAAGAGGCTCCGTACATGACTTTTGAGCGCTTCGAGCCGCGCAAGGCAAATTTTTCCCAACGTTACCATAGCAAAGACACACTGACACGCCCCCTAAATCAAGATGCATGACGCACGGTTGACGGCTCACCTAAAGATCGCTAAAATAGAGGTAGGTTTTTCTTATTTAGAAGAACTTATTTGTCTCCATACTCCATGGACTTGTGGGATTTACGGTGGGAACCAGTTGTGATGGGAATGCTGCAGCCAACACCTGGGTCTTACAGATCGGTGAGGCTGAGCTCATTTGCCTTTTTGAGGCTCTTTAGAGCTGAGCATCCTGTACTCTATAAAGACTAATGCAGCTTCTCTCACTTTCTCAACCTGCATCTCCGAAGGCCGATCCGCCGCTCGGATCGGACCGAACATTTCAAACCACAGTCACGGTTTCAGGACGCAGCGTCTCACTTCAAAAAGCAAAACTATCGAGCGAGGTGAGCATCTCTGCCCTTTGCCCCCCGCTTATATCAGGCGCTGGATCCATTCAGCGCAAGAATTAAAGCTCTGGAGCCGAGGCGGCGGACTGAGACGGAGCCGGAGAGACAGAAGACGGTAATAATTGCCGTCTTTCAGGAAGCGTTTTCACAGGTAGAGGACGAGCCTCGGAAAGAAGCAGCGAGGGAATTAACCTCTGCTCCTGCAGCCAGCAGGAACGCGTCCTCAAGGATTTCCCCCATTTTCATCCCCGCCAGAGCTGTTTCTTTTGTCTCCTCAGGCTCGTCCGCCCACAGTCGCGTCTGATCCGGCTCTGATGAAAGTCTTAGTGGTGTATTTACAGTGGGACTCTATACAGCGGGCATGCATTAAGGTACAGAACGTGGGTTCCTCCCACACTGCAGCTCCTACAGCTTCACTCAAACACTGCGAACAGCCACTTCCTCCCAAATCTCATTAAACAAGAGGACTGGAGAAAGAGTGAAGGACGCAGAAAATGAAAGCATGTGCCAGCCTGTGGATATATAATAAAATGTGTGCGTCATTAAAATATTAAATATTAAAAGAGAAGTAATTAAAAAGAGGGGTTTGAGGGGGGCGGCGCTACTGAAACATTGATACGTTTTACTCCCACGGGTTGCTAAGCCGACCACAATGACATCTAAATTAGATTAGCATCGGTGACGCGCTTCATCACGTATGAGTGGCAGACGAATTACCTGAAACCGTAACACACAAATTAAACCCCAAGGCCTGGTGGGCAGACAGCTTCGCACTTCAGACTAATGGTCAAAACTTCACTCTAGCTGCCGCGGCGGCGGCGGAGGCTCACGCTTGATTGAAATTCCGAGCTAAACGCTACAAATAACCAGAAAAGTAACTTTCAATTTCAATCGGCTGAGAGAAAGAAAGCAGGTCAGCTGAAATTAAAGCGAACGTTCTTGATTGACCGAGACATGCCTGGGGTCTGAAGCTGGCTTCCGTAGTTTAGCACTGGAGCTACGAGGCTAACGTAGCTACTGAAGGAACCAGCGTTTGACTTGCTGCTTCCATGTGGTCTTTTTAATCAGATCAGCCATAACATTAACACCACCTGCCTAATATTGTGTGTAGGTCTCCCTTAGGTCTTTCCATTATACAGCTCTGACCTGCTGAGGCATGGAGTCCACAAGACCTCGCAAGGTGTCCTGTGGTTTCTAACCACCTTCAGACGTAAGCAGCAGATCCATTAGGCCCGATCCATTGTGAGGTGGGTACTGACCACTGCATAACCCAGGAACACCCCACAGGACCTGCCTGATGTTTTGGAGATGTTCTGACCCGGTCATTGTCTCGGTTCTTGTCATCTGAGTGTTTCAGATTCTTAAGCTTGATCATTTTCCCTGCTTCAACACCTTCATCACCTTCAAGAACAGTGTGTGTGTGTGTGTGTGTGTGTGTGTGTGTGTGTGAGTGATGCGATGCTAACTGGTGGGATACTTGCTATCCTTGGTCGACCCTGGTCATATAACCCACTGTGCTTTCAGTTCCTTACAAACTTCAGAAACTCTCCAAACTCTCGAGCGAAACTGCTTTTCAGTGTCCAGGTTCAGTGCAGGAAGGCTTTTGATTGGAGATTAGATGATCAACCAAATAAATAAAATCTTTAGAACAGCTTAAGGCCAGTTCCTTGACCTCCAACTACCTTAATTAAGTTTTCTCCACTCTGAAGAATTTCAGTATCCGTAATTTGATGCTTCCCACCTTCCTCGTTCCCGGTGGGGGTGTGCTGTAAATCGCCCGCTAATCAGTATTGTGAGCTCGGCCTTGGTGAGCAGCACCAATGCACTTAATCTGCGTATTGGTGGAGGAAAGGATGGGGAAATGGTGGGGAGCGAAGGTTACTCTCCCTAGACACACGGGTGCCACAGTGGACTTCAGCATGCAGGAGAAACTGCACCCCGAATTCCAGCCGTACCCGAGAGCGAACGCAATCAAGTCTACTGGTACTTTGAGCAGCGTGAGAGCACTTGCATCATACAGCGTATCTAAAAGAAACTGCAGGTGGAAAAAGCATGAGAAAGTGCACAAAAGATAAACTTAGTTAAATAAGGCAAGATAGAAAGAGCACAGGACAAAGTCAGCAAAAGAAAAAAAAACAAAAAAAAACGCGAAAGCACCAAAAAAAAAAAAAAGAGAAATGTTGTGAAAGCGTACGAAAGGAGGAAAGAGTGCAAAAGGAAACAAAAGTGAATCACAAAAGTAAAAGCACAAGAAAGAGACGGGGAAAAAAATAATTTAAAAAAAGGATAGTGAAGAGAAAGCGAGCGAAAGACGAAAGAGAAAAAGAGAAAGTGAGCGAAAGGACAAAGACCACAAGAGAGAAACTGTGCAAAATGACAGAGCATGCAAAAGGTCACAACACAAGAAAAAAAAGGGGCACACGAAAGAACGAAAAGAGCGCGAAAGGACAAAGTGCGCAAACGAAAGTTCAAAAGAAAGAGCAGGAGGCGGAGTCAGTCCTAGAAAGTCGGATGAGTAAAAGAACATCTATTAACGTCTTAATCTGTTTTTAGGGAACCAGCTTCAGAACGTCCCCTCCAGAGGAGCCTACAGACCGCTCACCGCCACTGCGTCGCCACGGTCAGCTCTGAACAGCAGCGGTCTCAAACTTCCTCAGGATTCAGCACAGCTACCATGTCTGGATGTCCCTCCAACGTGGACGACGGGCCAATCCGTCTCGGTCCAAGCAAGTGAACATGAGTGAATTTGTCCCACCGTTCAGCCCTGCCTTCACTCCACTTCGGCTTAACTCTCTCAGCTGAGCGTGGTTAAACTGGAAGGAGTGGAAACTGTGGTCAGTGTGTTTGGGTGAATTATGGCTGTGGTGTTTAGGAAAGGGCAGCAGTCTCAGCTATCGATTACAACACGTCCATTAAAGTACGCTGAAGTCCGACAATGGTCCGCTAACCCCAGCAAACTCACGAGAAACACGAGGGTTGCCGTTTTCTTTATGGTGCGAAATTCCAAGAAAACTACAAAGCTACACGTTCGACTTGGCTGGAAATTCAGCGCGTGTCGGCCCTCACCCTGCACTCGGACAGTTTACCCAACCACCACCACCACCACCACCAGCACCAGCCCCGAAGCAGCTGAGGCTGAATCCGAGCTCAGCGCTGCAGTGAAGTCTGCGTTTCTGGGTCTGAAAAGGCTCTCGGCGTCCACCAGAGCCTCCTGTCTGGACTTTCCCTCTTTGTCAGCGGGGCTGAAGAACGAGCGCTCCCGCCTTTAACAGCAGATAACAAACAGACTGCTTAAAGATATTCAGCCGGCCGTCTTCAACCAGACAAGACTGCCTCAGCTTGTAGTCGAGTAGAAAGAGAGCGAGAGCGAGAGAGAGAGAGATAGCAGCTGAATCGGGGGACAGTGTTCTGCCAGCAAATCAGCAGATTTGGACACAACACATTTCCCACAGGAATAAAAACACTGAGCTCTGGCAGACTGTCAGACAGGCTCTAAACTTCTGTTAAAAAAGCCACAACCTCTAAAAGCAGCAACATGCAGCGATTTTACCTTAAAATATCAGCAGCAGAATCATGCTGATGCTCTACTGGATGGCTATTAAAGAGCCCAGATCACTGAACTGAACAAAATGTACAAAAAAAATCAAAAGAAAACATGTTTATTAATAATTTGCCAAAAACCTCCATCAACACCATCATTTTACACTGCTGTTAATACACCGTCCATACACCGTCCAAATATTTATGGACACCCTTTCTAACGAATGCATTCATCTACTTTAAGCTGCACCCATTGTGTGTCCATTTGCACATCTGCTTGTCTAGCCTGTAGAGAAGAAATACTGCCAATAGAATAGGACTCTCTGGAGCAGATCAACTAGATGACCCTATTGACCCCATGCTGCCTAATAATGCCAGACGTGGGCTAGTAGACGGATATAAAGCCCCCCGGCCTCACCCGGTGTCTGCTCCTCTTGTACCACCGCAGCAAACATTGACACCACCACCACCACGTCAGCCAGTCAGTGTCACTGCATTGCTGAGAATGACTGGCCGACCCACCACCCACATACTACAGTCTGCTCCGTGGTGGTCAGTCCTGTGGGGTCCTGAGCATTGGAGAACACACCAGGTGAGAGGAGGCTGATAACTGCAGAGAGTCTGCAGAGAAACTACAGATGGACACAGTCTGGACTTATAGGTCTACACAGTGCTGCTGTATGGTCAGTGAAGCTGACCGAATGGACAGGAAGTGCAGAAAGAGGCAGTTTTAATGTCATGGCTGCCGCCTCTCTCTGGGTTGTCTGGGGTCGCTTTGTGGCCTCCCGCTGCTGACCGCCCACAGCTCCCTGAAGAGGTCATTATTGCAACCATTACACTCCCTCACACACTCGATGAGGTCTTGTTACAGGGTGGACAAACCAATCTAAAGGTCACTGTGCAATAAAACAGTCGCATGTGAAACAGGAGGGAGGGGGGGGTCCCAAAACACAGATACTAATTATCATCATATTAATCATATTTACCATTAATAGCTAGTGAGTGAGTTTTTTATCAATGATCTAGATCAGGGGTATCTAGTTAAAATTCAATAAGGTCCAGTTAGAGAAAGATCCTAAAGCCAAGGTGCAGAACATCATGATGTCGAACCTGCATTAGGAAGCAGGGCCGTACCTGAAGCACTTCACGTTTCTCTTCTTAGAGCCGGCACGTGACGCTACGGACTGGCCGAGTAGAGTCCTGTGGGATATTTATGCATGCAATTGGGCTGCTACAGCTGTAGCGTAAAGACTAGGAATGTTGCTGATTATATTTTAAATTAAATAAACAATAAATACATTTTATTATTAAAATGTATTAATTATTAAAAACCTCAGCCAAATTTAAACAGCTCTCAATAGTTTTTGGCTCATAAGTGCAAGCCTGGAGAAGACCGCAGTCCACCTAGCACACCTAGTTCCGAATGAATCTGGAACTTTATCACGCAAACGATAGTTTTCTCTAAACGGACGACACAAACGACAGCCAGTATAACTAAAGTCATCATATTTTAGAGCATAACTCACGTTTAATTAAACAAACCTTGAATTCGCAGAAGCTATTCCCTTCAAAAAGCACCTCCACCCCTGCATCCACTGGACTTGTGAGTTTCCAGAGAGTTTCTGCTTGAATTTCCTTGCAGGAGGTCAGAACAGCCTTTCCGAGCTGCTGGTTCGACGTGAACTTTTATGCCTATAGCAGCCAACGACACGGAGGTATTCTGTGCAGCATCAGATGGAGCATCATCACGCATGAAGAGGATTTTGCTACAGAAGGCACGGTACCGTGGTACTGTGGTCAGTCGGAAACTCTACCTCCTTTGGCGAGGTCATTTTCACACCTTCTGGAACCTAAAGGGGCCTACCAGCTCTCTCCCATTGATTCCGGCCCAAAACATGACCCCGCTCTCCATGCCGAGGTCGCAGCCTTGTTGGGACGTGGCGGAGCTTCAGGCAGAAACCTCCCTCATTACACCTTGGTGTTTTCAGGCCTTGTTCCCAAGCCGCTTTTTCTTTCCCATATTGCTGGAAACCTGTGGCCTGCTGAATAATGTGGGACGTCCTTTTTAAGTAGTTTTCCTTTAATTAGGCTCACCTGGCAAGCTAATTAGCACAGGTGTGTGAGATTGCCTTCAGTGATCCAAAAAAGTAAAAAAAAAATAAATAAAAAAAACACACTTAAATCCAATTTGCATAATAATTTGGAAGGCGGTGTAGTGACCTCTAACTTAGACCAGTTATGCCCTCATGCTCTGCCGATGATGGATGGCTGGGGCAACAACGGGGAACTAATTCTCTAAATCTCTAATTGACGCTTAGACAGTTGCACCGCTCAGGAAAACCCTCCTAACCCTTTATAAAACTACAGCATGGCCATTTTTTACTGGAGCATTTTGGAGACACTGACGGACGCTGTACTGCAAAAATGCCGTGTAAAAGAGCCGAGATGTTATATTTGTGCTCTGGCAATACCGAGGCCAATCAGGAAGCTTTTCGATGGCATCCCAGGACACCCACCTGTACTGGACTCCAGCCAGGTTCAGCAGTCGTCTGGAGGCGGTCATCTCCGGAGAGTCGTGATATTTATCTGACAGGTAAATGACTTCCTTTATACCTGCAGGGGTGACAAGGGACAAATAGCCAGAGTTAGAGAGAGAGAGAGAGAGACACACACACACACACACACACACACACACACACACACACACACACACACACACACACACACACACACACGATCAGGGTGACCGATAGAAACAACGCATGTGCCTGTTGGGGAAGGGGGGGGGTTGTATCCTATTATCATGCCCTTCTGGACGTCAGTTAAACGGCTTCCTCTGCCGGTGACGATGGTCTGGCACTCTGCTACAACTGACCGGTGCTCGCTTTTTACACATGCAACAAACCCGGTCACCCCACGTCTGTAACGGCCCGGGAGAGCATTCCAAAGCAGGGGTGGTCCTAATGTTCTGATGTGACCGACAGTGACTGGTGGTAGCAACTCAGTTGTAGGAAGTCCTAGAATGGACTTCACACACTGAGCGCCTCCTAATGGCGTAGCAGTGATGCGCCATAGGTCAGAGCCAGGTGCCAGAGCGTGATCCGGCGCCACGACATCCTCTCTACCCCCCGGGTTATTTTATTTGGATCCCATTTAAGGTTAGCTTGATAGCGGTTAGCAAATGCACGATAGCTAGCTTTACCTGTTGGTATCAGCTTAATACGTCAACGTAGCAACGACAATATTATATATTATATAATTGCTGAACTTGAGCTAAAATGTGATTCATATTTAATAAGTAAAGTTAAATAGAGACACTTTATCCAGATAAAAACTTCTCCGTAATGCTCAGTAAATATCTTTAGATAAATTTTAATCTGGGATACAAGTACGACAGCTGTGTGATATTTATATCCTGTCTCCTTCCAATCACACTAAACTGGTCATTTATGAGTCGGAGGCATTTGAAGGCCTAAGCAGAAGGAACTGTCCGGCGTGGGTCAGCAGGGAGCGTGGAACAAAACACCGGCACAGTCTTTTTTTGTTCCCCCTCTTCTACCCTCCTCTAGGGACACGTTGGAGATGCAGCAGTGACACTCCGCCGCCTATCTCCACCTCAACCTCCTCCTCCTCCTCCTCACTCCCTCAGATAACAGCCAGTGGAAGTGACAAGATGGCAGCCGCTGGAAAAGCAGCACAGTTAACTCCTGAGGGAGTGAAGACACCCTCCAGCAAGCCTGAGAACCCGAACAGCAGCAGCACAGAGCCTTCCATGCTTACAGCACACGCACAACTCGCCGGGAGGGAGGAGGACGAGGAGGAATTCATGCTGAGAAAAAAATAAATAAATAAAATAAAAAATAAATTTTAAAAAATAAATAAATAAAATAAAAAATAAATTTTAAAAAATAAATAAATTAAAATAAATAAATTAAAAATAAATTAAAAAAAAAAGAGGAAAAATATTTAAAATAAAAAATACATTTTAAAAAATAAATAAATAAAAATAAATAAAAAGTGAAACTAAAACTTCGGACCCGGACCCAGGCAGTGCAGGACGTCTCACTGCAGCTTCCCTGTTCAACACTGTCCAGCAGCCATTTCCCAGAAACACGAGTCAGGACCAGGGCTGACACTACAGTCATGCAAAAGTTTGGACACCCCTGTTCAAATCAAGTGCAAATTGTACAGGAAACTTAAGTCTGACATTTTTCTGCTCTTTTATATTTATTTACAGAATTTAACAGACTGGACACAAAAGTAATTAGACACTTCTAAAGGCTTTATTCATTCTGATTTAAGCTTTATTTATTATGACCTGTATTAGTCCATGAACGGAGCTCCGCGCTGAAAACAAAAACCCTAATTGCATCACTAGTGGTTCTCAATGCACTTCATAAAACAAACACTTTACCACCCTGTTACCCACATTTATAACCATGAAGGACCTAAATCTGAGATTATTAATGAGATTATTCATAACTGGGATAATACTGAATCATGGGGGTTCTAGATAGTGGCTAAATAAATAAATAAATAAATAAAAATTAAAAAACAATGAACAGCTTACAACTAATATTGCAGTTAGTAAATTTCACATCACACCCTGCAATTATGAAACCATAAGACTTAACGCATAGTGAATGAATATGAATAAATAAATGTATATATTATTTAATTTTTATTTATTTGTATTTATTTTTTACGTCTAATTTAGGCTTTATTTATAGTTTTGAAAATTACAAATCTTAATAAACCCATCATTTGTGTTCCTTATGTTATGGTTATAGCAATATTTGTTTTAGTAGATCCACAACAAATACTTTAAGATCCTTAAATGATTGAGCATGAATTATTACCAACCATACACGTCATTAGAGAGTAATTAGCAGCACATTGATCTATATAGGTTCTAGATAGTGGCAGTTTTTTGCTTTATTAGACTCTTATTAGACTCAAAAATCACTTCTACATGCAGCAGTGTTTCATATTCTAAGGCGAGGTTCTCTATTCATCACTAATACGAGATTCAAAAGCTCTGAGGAAGGGTTTAATGAGTTGACCTGCATCACAGCCTCCATTCATGATATATGACCCCTCATCAGAATGAGGTCAGTACAGGTCAGTTTGGCCGGGTTTGGTTTAAGAAAGGTTACACTAACATCAGTCCAGCTGCATGTTGTGTAACGGACAGGTCAGGGGTTGGAGGTGTAATGTAATGTATAACAGGGTGATAATGTGTTTGTAATATTGCGGTTATTACTATGTGTAAGAAAAGACGTTAATACTGCAATATTAAAGGATATTTTTATTATTATTACTATTATTATTATTATTATTTTGGAGAATTCCTAACATTCACTTTAGAGTAATCCAAAAATGAGCTGTCAAAAACAATTATTAGATTACTCTATAAAAATAAGTTACATTTAGTAAATAAACAGTAATTGTGTATTAAATTAGTGATACTGGCACTTACAGCATCAGTATCGCAAGAGAGCACGGATACCATAAAGTTTAGCAGATTTCATAAATATTTATAAATAGTTATTACCATAAAACAGATTTACTGGAACTTTCAGCTCTTTGGGTTTTTTGTTTAAAGAAACACTGAAGTTTAGAAGCCGAATGTGAAATCGCTGCAGAAGCACTTTGTTCCTAAACTGGTGGGTTTTCTTCACTGCTCTGAAAATGTGGGTTTAAACAGCAGTTAAAAGCTGTTTGGTGAAGCTGAGCCAGATTACGCTTCCCTACCTGCTCGTGTTTCTGTTTTGTGGCCATTTTTCTTTTTTCAGCTCTGAAACTTTTTTCAAATGTGCCGTTCCTCCACCAGTAAACACCCATCTTTCAAGCCTATTAGATCATGGGATGAGATAGTTATAGTATTTTTACTATATTTTTTTAGAGCCATCTATAGAGTATTTAAGTCTAGGGATGCACCGATCCGGCTTTTTCAGTTCTGATACTGATACAATACATAAACTTTGCATATCGGTCGATACCAGATATCAGTCTGATACCACCGCTGAATTAATAGCAGTGGTTGGTGTGGCGCAACAGATAACACCACTAGCTGTCAGTGAGCTACTACACCATGTGGGAGACTGGGGTTCGATTCCCAGTCTGGGTTACTATGCTGTGCTATACCAATAAGAGTCCTTGGGTAAGACTCCTAACACTACATTGGCCCACATCTGTAATACGTGTGACCTTGTAAGTCGCTCTGGATAAGAGCGTCAGCTAAATGCCATAAATGTAAATGTAAATGTAAATTAATAAACCATAACCTCACCATGTGGGAGAGACTTAAGGCATCATGAATGACTTAATCATTACTTTATATAATAAATTAACAGATATAAAAGGTACTAAATCGCCATATGTCATTTATTTATTTGCACATTTAGTTCAGTCTCACACTGACAAATTAAAGTGAAAGGATTGGTTCCATGGATCGGCCTAATTATCCAATGCCCGATCCAGCTAATTTAGTTAATATCGGGGCCGTTATCCGATCCTAATATCGGATCGGTGCATCCCTATTTAAGTCAGAGTTGGTATCAAACTCAACCCCAGCAAGACGGAGCTGCTGTACATCCCGGGAACTGCTGGACCAAAAAACGAGCTTGCCATCACCTTTGAGAACTCACTGGTCACTCCTTCTACTGAAGCCCGAAGCCTTGGTGTAGCGATGGATGATCAGTTATCGTTCTCAAGTCATGTTGCAAACGTAACTCGGTCCTGCAGATTTCTTCTGTACAACATCCGGAGAATTCCACCCTTCCTCTCTAGAGAGGCCACCCAGGTGCTCGTTCAGTCTCTCGTCACTTCCAGACTTGACTACTGCAACTCTCTTCTGGCTGGTCTCCCTCTGCGCACCATCAGGCCCCTGCAACTCATCCAGAACGCAGCGGCACGGGTCGTCTTCAATGTCCCAAAATTCAGCCATGTCACTCCACTGCTGCGTTCTCTCCACTGGCTTCCTGTAGCTGCTGCCCGCATCAAATTCAAAACCCTGACGCTGGCCTACAAAGCCAAGACTGGACCAGCCCCTCCATACTTGATCAAAAGCCGATCCGCACCAAGAGCCCTTCGAGCTTCAAGTACGGCTCGGCTCGACCCGCCATCCTTTAAGATCCACGGAAGACGAGCGTCCAGGCTTTTTTCTGTCCTGCACCAAAGTGGTGGAACGAGCTGCCCCTGGGTGTCCGAACAGCAGAGTCCAGCGCTCGCTGTCTTCAAACCCAGACTGAAGACCCACCTCTTCAGAGAGTACTTGGACGAATAGTTCTATGGTCGCCTTATTGTCTTGTGTTTAGTAATCTCTAAAGCTTAGAGAGATTCTCTGAGCTTCATTTCAGTGTAACAGCAGGAGGAGCAGTGGCCACTGTGCCGCAGACGAGCACAACACAATGGAGCCGTTGTGACCGAACAGGAAGGACTCTGAGGAGCCGGCCGACAGAAAGGCCACTGTATCAACGCCCCCCCGAGGTGCTAATTACCGGATATTAGAATTCCATTTTTCAGCTTTAACAGAATAAACACCTGCAATCTGCCCAGCCTCACCAGCCACTAAAGCCCACGATGGCCACGGGCTCCATCACTCAGGGGGCGGGAGGAGCCTTTAGGGATGTATTAGAAAATACTCGCTCTCTAAAGCAGTAAAATCACCACCATGTATATCCAGCCAGCGCTGGACATACATCCCGCAGTTAGACCACCACATACCGTAGAGATCATGTCCAGGTCCACTCACTGACCACTGACTGTTTATTTGGGTTGATTCTTATGTTATATAGAGTTAATTACAGGTAGACACTCTCACTGACTGCTGACCATGTTTACAGGAGTTTACAGCGGATGGCCCAACACTACTTCCAGGTTGTGAAATGTTGAGAGAACCTGGTGACAGAAGCAGACGACAGATCATCTCTCTTACCGTCTCTCTCTAGACTCTTTAAAGGACAGTACACACCGTCGCCCCACACAGGCTTTAGTTCACACGCTGCTTCGACAAATCTCCTGAGACGCAGGGAGGATAAACCCCACATTCTCACACTGCTGGGCTGATTGTGTGCGTCTGCGTTGGAGAACGACAGTCAAAACCCTGGCAGGGGTCTCCGTCTCGCTCATAAACAGTACAGACAGCTGCTACTCACACTGAACACCAATCCATCAACACACTCGCGTTCAAACCCAGAAACAAGCTCAGACCCAAGCTCCAGCCTGACTGGCATCAACAGAGCACCTTCAGGAACGACGCTGAATATACATGAGCTTCAGACATGGCACCCCGTGGAGCGGGAGCAACTCTGAGAACAGAGAGAGAGTGAGAACACACACACACACACACACACACACACACACACACACACACACACACACACCTCCCTCCATCTTACCCAACGACTCAGTGATGCCACTTTCGGATCAATAAGGAAGAGTGAGAGAACCTTGGTAAATTAATCGGTAAAGAACCTTTGCATGTCCAATCCAGTGGATCCAGGCGTATTTTAATAGATCAGGTATCTGTTATTTTAATCCCGATTCTGAGTCTTTGTTTTTAACCCTGGTGTGCAGAGCGCCACCTGTTGTCCTCAAGGCCTCATTAACGGACATTATCCCCAGCAGGCTGCAGCAGCAGCGCAGACGTTCTCAGAAGGTAAATAAAGGAGTTGAGGTTCTGCAGTGTGGAGCTGTTTTACAGTGGAACCTGAAAACAGACCATAATATCTGACCCTTTATGAAACTCACTGATACGCTCTGTTTGGGGAGTGCAAGAGTAGTGCAAGGGCCAGAGTACAGTAAGCGAGCGAGGGGAGCGCGAGAGCAAGGGCCAGAGTACAGTAAGCGAGCGAGGGGAGCGCGAGAGCGAGGGGAGCGCGAGAGCAAGGGCCAGAGCAGAGTAAGCGATTGAGGGGAGCGCAAGAGCAAGGGGAGCGCGAGAGCAAGGGCCAGACCAGAGTAAGCAATTGAGGGGAGTGCGAGAGCAAGGGCCAGACCAGAGTAAGCAATTGAGGGGAGTGCGAGAGCAAGGGCCAGACCAGAGTAAGCGATTGAGGGGAGCGCGAGAGCAAGGGCCAGACCAGAGTAAGCGATTGAGGGGAGCGCGAGAGCAAGGGGAGTGCGAGAGCAAAGGCCTGAGCAGAGTAAGCGAGCGAGGGGAGCACGAGAGCAGAGTAGGTGAGCAATGAGTGCACCCACAAGGAGGGAATGCTGGCAAGAGAGCGAGAGCAAGTAGAGTAATGAGGTAGAGAGCAAGAAAGATGAAAAGACAGCAGAGGTAGAGAGACAAAGAAGAGCGAGGGCTTGGAGAGCGCGAGAGGAAGCAAGAGTAAAGAGAGTGAGAGAGCGAGACAGTGTGGGAGAGAGACTAAATAGAAGAGGCAAGTGAGAAAGGAGGCCAAAGTAGAGAGAGTGAAGTGAGCAACCGAGTGAGTGCATCACATTGTGAGTGTAAGAACAGATAGAGGGGGAGGGAGTGCGAGAGTGCGCAAGTGTAACAAAAGAAGAGGAAAACATGTCACAGTGTAGAACAGCAGAGGGCCAGCAGGGCAAGAGAGAAGAAAGCAAAAACACTCAAAACAGACAGGCAGAGAGAAAGTGTGTGTGTGTGTGTGTGTGTGTGTGTGACCCCCTGCTGAGCTCTCCACACAGCAGGGCTTCTCTTACCATGAAGATCCCATTCCTCTTTCATCCCTCTCTCTCTCGCGCATCACGTGTGTGTGTGTGTGTGTGTGTGTGTGTGTGTGTGTGTGTGTGTGTACGCATGTCGTAGTGCAGCGGTGGCTCACTAAGACTACGACTCCCCCAGCAGACAGCAGGGGTGGAGTGAAAATACTGTAATACTGTAGCAGCCGTCCTGTTTAGGAGCTGATCCTCTCGTACTCTCAACTACATTCACAAAAAATGAGGATTTATTAACCCTACGAGAGCGCAAGACCCCGACTGCAAGACCCCGACTGCAAGACCCCGACTGCAAGACCCCGACTGCAAGACCCCGACTGCAAGACCCCGACTGCAAGACCCCGACTGCAAGACTCCGTTCACACCTGGGCACTTCATGTGAGTAGTATTTGGACTGAATCCAGATTTTAGCTACATGCGTTTACACTGGTCAGTCAAATAAGTCTCCAGTCAGACTGAAATCCGATTGGTGTGCAGAACAGAATATGCAAATTTGCTCATTGTAAATTTGCTCATTGTAAATATGCAAATATTTACAATGAGTAAACATTGTAAATATGCAAATTTGCAAATTTGCTCACTGTATCTTAAGGAGACCGAGGAGTTCACACTGCTAGAACTCGAGGCTCAGACGAGCCTCAGACCTCCTCCTGAGGTGGTTTGAGTGAAGGGATTTGGATCTGGTGTAAATGAGTCTGAGGTCTGTTCACACCTGCAGCTTTATGTGGGTTGGCCTGATCCAGATCTAATCCTGATCTAATCTGCATGATGTGACCAGGGGTAAACAGAGTCCCAACCTCCTCCTAACTCCTCAAACACTGCGTTTCCTCCTTCAAAAGAAAAGACAACAGAACCAAAACGGAGCCATAAAACAGGCCAATTCAAAAACCTCAAAACTGTTACATCACAGTCTTGACTCATTATTTCACTTTCACAAAGCAGCCGTGAATACAAATCAGGCTATGAGCGCCCCCTCATGGACAGCTGTACATGGCCCTTTGCTGACAAGCTGATGGATCCAGACTCATGACTGAAAGGCACCTAAAACAGGTGGTGTGGTAGTGGTTAATATGCATGAGCTCATTAACATGCTGATTTTGACTGGCTGAACACCTCCCCAATGTGACCACCCATGTAAGCCCACGGCTGTTTAGCCCAACCTACACAAACTGGACTGATCAAGATGTTATTTATTTTGTCAGATTAAGATTTACATACACAATATGGACAAAAGTGGACACTTGCTCATTTGCTGTTCCCTCCCAGACAAAAATTCTGAAGCATTAGTCTGATGCTGGCCCCGACATACTGGCTCTAGCCATCCCCTCTAGCCCACACCTGGCATTATTAGGCAGCATGGTGCCAATAGGTTCATCTGGTTAGAGTCTTATTCTATTGGCAGTACTTCTCTACAGTGACTAGACAAGCTGTGTGTGTGTGCATTTGCACATGGGTGTCAGCAAAGGCTGCACCTAAAACTAGCTGAATGCATTCATTAAGAAGGGGTGTCCACAAATATTTGGACATGTCGTGTAAAGCTGCAGCAACAGAGACGGCCTGTTTAACTGTAACGGAGAGAAAGCCACGGATGCTGCAAGTGGACTTCAGAGAGGACAAGCCTGGGGCACTTCAGAGGTCAGATCTGCTGAGCAGAACCGTGGCCAGATGTGGCTCAGACGAAATTAAGCAGAACATGATCAGAGACCCCGCAGGACTCTCTGCGATGCGGGCGTGTTCACTCACCTGCCTGGATGATGAGCTTGGCACACTCGTTGCAGGGGAACAGAGCCACGTACATGGAGCAGCCCTTCACATCCGCAGAGTTCTTATTCATGATGGCGTTCAGCTCCGCATGACACACTGCAACAGCCCCGGAGGAGCAGGAGGAGGTTAAAATCAATCCCATAAATAAGAATTCATATAGACTCTAATGTATGACAAAAGTATTGGGACACCTGCTCATTTCACTGCTTCTTCTGAAATCAAGACTATTAAAACAGAGCTGATCCTGCTTCTGCTGGGAGTAACTGTCTCTACGGCCCAGAGAAAGAGGCTTCCTACTAGATTCTGGAGGAGGAGCATTGCTGTGAGGATTTAATTGAATTACTCAAAGTTCCTTTTTGCAGCAAGGTAGCAAGGACTGAGTAGACAATTGAGCACAGCTGGCAGTATCAGGTCAAACAGTCCTTTGCATTTATTACAAAGGGCTGTTCTAGGAACGTGAGAACCATCGACCGTTCCACCACATTATGGAACCCCCACCTTTCCTTTGAACCAGAGGTCACTACTAGGCGGGCCACTGTCCTGACCCAGACGCGGACCATGACCGTATTATAGGGGTAACATCTAGACTACGGTACAGGTTTATCAGCCCAGGAAACTCACAGACCAATCGTATGTTCTTGTGAACAGCACATGTGACCTAGTCAACCAATCAGATCTGTGCATTCTGATGAGCGTGGCAACTCTATTGAGTTACACACCTACAGGGAAGTGGTGCGTCCAGTGGTGGCTTCAAAAAGAGAAAAGTGGAGCAAAAACTGAGCTTTTAATCAGGAACGGACGGACTACACCAGTGTGGCTCATATGCTCTGGGCCCGTGGCATTTATTATAAGCAGTAATGTCAAGCGGGGCTATAATATTAATTAATATTTATTTATTTATCTCGTTCAGTTCTGTGTGAAAACTGACCAAATTATTGAAACTGACCGAAGTGTATTTCAGCTGTAATTTGACAAAGTCAGTTGTTAATGCATGGAACGCTGAAAAAACTGCTTTGGCTATTTCAGTATAGAGGACCTGGCACTGAATCACCAGACAGGTTAGACAGCAAGAGGTTCTGCAGCTTGGACTGGGGAAAGTCTCTAACTGGACCTCCTGAACTCTAATTAAGCTCCCCTGCTCCAAACTGTTCACTCGCAATACATTTTTTAACCATCTTGTTTTATACGTTCGGACAAGGGTCAAGGCATCTCACTGCGAGCTGCGGAGTGTGTGACTGTATATGGTAAATGTGAACAATAACTTGAATAACTTGAATTTGGGTTTAATGTGATTTTTAATGTAAAAACCTGGTGGTTTGTCGCCCTCTAGTGGTTGAGCACTGCATTAAACCAGCCTCAGCCACACGGTCTCACCACAGTCTGCCGAAAAACTGAACACACTCTCGTGAGAGCAGTGAGACCAGCATCACCAGGGTAAGACTTACGGAGGGGTCGTCAATTCAGGCTATTCCCGGTACACGGCAAAACGGAAAGATCGGGAACTACAAAATATAATGAGTCATTTCTGAGATTTGAGGATGATGTTGGGGAAGAAGAGGAGGAGTGAATCTAATATCCAGACATAAGGATACAGAGTGGTCCAGCTGGACAGGTTTGAAAGGGTATAAGTCTAGAATCATTTTACCACAGCGCCCCCTTCAGCTCGATCAGTGGACGGTAAATTATTAGATCACAAAAAAAAACAATCACGATAAACGCGATCGCAGACAATCACTGATCGATATCCATCTCTCTCTCTCACGCTCACAGAGATGCCCAATTCCAATTGTTCTATCCTGGTCCCCCCTGACCCGGCTCTCCACTACCCTGCTGCCCGCTGTCCTGCTCTGGGGCCTCGCATTGACCCATCCTCACCTCACTGCAGGACTTTATCACCTCACTCATGTTTAGCTT
Source organism: Salminus brasiliensis (assembly GCF_030463535.1). Classification (NCBI taxonomy): domain Eukaryota; kingdom Metazoa; phylum Chordata; class Actinopteri; order Characiformes; family Bryconidae; genus Salminus; species Salminus brasiliensis. The sequence continues at coordinate 48,171,841 of NC_132881.1, forward strand.
GTTTGGCGTCACATTTAATTATCTTTTTTCTCTTAATTCAGTTTAGTTTTCTTGTTTTTATACAGTTTTGATTTTTATGATGATCCGGTGTCGACCTGAAGAGGACGGGTTCCCCTTTTAAACCTTTAGTTCTTCTCTAGGTTTCTTCCTCTCGGCCCGAGGGAGTTTTTCCTTGCCACTAGCTGCTCTGAAAAGGCTCGAACCCGGATCTCTGTAAAGCTGCTTTGTGATATTTGTTGTAAAAAGCCCATGTTAATAAAATGTTAATTGATTAGTAGCATCAATAGTGACAGATTCTTAAAATAATAATAATAATAATAAAATTAATAATAATAATAATAAAATTAATAATAATAATAATAAAATTATATATATATATATATATATATATATATATATATATATATATATATATATATATATATATATATATATATATATATAACACCCTCCTAGACTACAGTGAGCTTTTATTCAAATTCTGCTGCATTTCTTCCAATTAAACCATCTTCTAGACTAATTCCACTGATTGTAATGAAAAATGCAGCAGATCAGAGTTCTTTCAGCACTGGAGAGGCCCTCCACTTAGAGAAGCATACTGTGCATCACAATGAAGTTTATTACGATATGATATATATTACAAAAAAAAAAAAAAATAGAAAGGAAAAAATATATATATTTTTGTTTTTTTTTTATTTTTTTAGACAGCTCATAATTCCCACTTGTCAATTTTGGTTGAGAAGCTGACTGTTTAAAAAAAACTGAGTAAAAGCAGACTAAAAACTTGGACATTTTTTTTGTGGAGGTAATGTGGGTTCTGGCATTTAAAAAAATAAATAAATAAAAATAATTTTTAAAAAAAGCTTAAGAAACCTCTTTCTACAGCACTGCTCCAAACAACCCCTTCTGGTCCCATCTGGAAGGCCGATTTTGAAGTTTGCATGCGCGCATATGCAGCTCAAAACACAGCACCAGCTGGACAGTAAACTCAGCAGCTCATCAGGCGCTCCATTACTCTCCTTTTTAAGTGTAAGAGGCTTTAATGAGGTGCTGGAGAGGATCGCTCTCGGCCTTTTCACTGTTCAGCAGCAGCAGGTCTCTGCTCTACACTGCAGGCCTCCCCTGCGAGATGTGAGGGTCTCTCCTGGAGAGACACCCAGATGGCGAGGGTCCTCCCACAGCTGTCCAGAAGCACAAGAAGATCTAACATTTCCTCCAGGAGAAGCTCGGGAGGATTACAGCAGAAAGCCATCACACTTTATACCCAACCAAACATCCTCCCTCACGCCCACGGGTCACCCTAACTGCACATTAACGTTAAGTCTCTTTATTGTGATTAAACTTTTACACTTACAGGACAAATTCTCTCGCTACGTCTCCCAGATTAGAAAGTCACAGAGCAAAGCAGCAGAGCGCAGGACCAGCCATGCTACACCACCTCTAGAGTACCGCAGGTAAAGGGCCTTGCTTGCTTTTTTTTTTTTTTTTTTTTTTTTTTAAAGCCAAACAGGGATGGCTTGGCAGATGTGGGCATCAAACCCACAACCCTGTGATCAATAACCCAACACTAACTGTTTTCACTCCGGTCTATTGTGTGTGTGTGTGTGTGAGAGAGAGAGAGAGAGAGAGAGAAGGATCATCACCTCTAATAAAATATATATAGTCATGAAAGTGACAGGGCAGCATTGTCAACTTCTATGGAAACCATTTAGCCCTGCTGTTTGAGGGAAGGAAGGAAAATGGAAAAGAAAAATAGACAGAAAAAAGAATACATGAAATACATAAATAAAAAGCCCAGGACAAAAAAAAAAAAAAAAAAAAAAAAAAAAAAAAAATTATACACACACACACACACACACAATATATATATATGGTAGCAAAAGAAAAAAAAATACTTAAGACCTAGGATAAAATACAAATAAATAAAAATGGGGCAAAAAAAGAAAAAGAAAAAAAAAAAAACACACACAAATAAGACCAAATATATATATATTTTTAAAAGACAAAAAAATATTAAATATATATATATATAAATACATTTTTAAAAGCGAGGCAGGTTTCTCACTGCAGAGCGCATCAGTATTACTTACACACTGAAACCATCAACTGAACTAAACCAGACTATAAACGTTAATGTAACACCACACTGTGACTCACCGTAAGGGTATTTGGTGTCCAGTTTGTCCTCAGCAGACCGAGACCAGGGCATGAGGTCATCATCACAGCCGTTGGGCATCCCGTTATAGCCGATCCCCACGATCTTATTCTCCTGATTTACGATACAGGCGCCCACCTGCAGAGCAGAGCTTCCATCAGAGCAGACTCAGTGCAGCTACTGAGAAGAAACACAATGAAGCAACACGTGCCCACAGACACAGACAGACAGACAGACAGACAGACAGACACACACACACACACACACAGACAGACACAGACAGACACACAGACACAGACAGACACACAGACACCTCTAAACTGTGGAGCTGGATTATTTATACACACACAGATCAGATTGGATCAGAATCACCTCAGCATTAAGACACTATTTTGCTCCCTGATACAATCAATCAAACTGATGCCCCGATCAGGATTTGACTGCACTCAGCAACAAGATCTTTAGTGAGGTCAGGATGTTGGATGATGATCACCACCACCCCACATCATCATCCCCAACCCATCCCAAAAGTACTGGATGGAGCTCCTCCACCATCATTCCAGAGAACACAGTTCTTCCACTGCTCCACAGCTCCTCAATGCTGGGGGGCTTTATACCCCTCATTATTAGACAGCATGGAGCTGATAGGGTCATGATGATGATCTGCTCCAGAGAGTCCTATTCTATTGGCAGTACTTCTTCTCTACAGGGACTAGACAAGCTGTGTGTGCAATGGGACCTGCGCGAGAGCGTCCACCCGATCCTCAGCTAAACGAGTGGCTTATCTACTGAAGTGCACAGAGCTGTACGTCTCGAACCCTCAGAGGTTCTCCGCAACCATGCTGGTCAGTCAGCGGTCAGGGCAGACAGAGGTGGAAGGCAGAGGCAGCTCTGGGAGGTGGTGGGGTTGCTGCAGTGTGTTCCGGTACCTGAGAGCTTGGATCTTTGCTTCTCTGAGCAGACAGGAACGCAACGGCCATGAAATATTCAGGCCACTCCAGGTAGTCCTGCCTCTTCCTTGTCTGGACCTCGCTGTGTGTCCTGAGCGCGAGCGCGAGAGAGAGAGAGAGCGAGAGAGAGAGAGCGAGAGAGCGAGAGAGCGAGAGAGCCAGAGAGACAGAGAGAGAGACAGACAGAGAGAGAGACAGACAGAGAGAGATCAGATACAGCAGTGATCACTGGACAGAGGAATATTCTGGAGCAGAGAGGAAACAGAGGTACACACAATACTGCGGCATGCAAAAGTTTGGGCAGCCCAGGCCAATATTTCCGTTTCTGTGGATAGTTTAGGGATGATTATTATTACTATGATTATAATTATTATTGTGATTATGATTTATGATGCATAAAAGAGAACATTTTTGGCCAAAACCAAACAAAATATTTAAACATTCGTCCACACTTTTTTTTGTTGCATGTTTTCATTAATTTGGCCACTTTTTCCTGCTGCTGCTATCTGCCCGACTGTGTTAAAGTTTAAATGAACTCTAATTCTTTGCTGCTGCTACTACTTACTACTAACTAATTAATAATAATAATAATAATAATAATAATAATAAAAAGTAGAAGAAAAAGAATAGATAAACTCTTTATTGACATCAAAGGAAATTGCAGAACATTTTTAATAATAATTCATTTAGGTTAATAATTCATATAAAATTACATTTTAATAAGAATATTATCATTATTCTTCCCGCCACTGCTACGAGTAGATCAGTACACTGGAACAGAACCGTCTGTGGTTTTTATAGAGTTTCTCCATTAATTTGACTTGATCTGATACTCTGATTTTCCCAAAGCCTCTTTAAATCAATAAGCTCTATTTGCACAGCTGTACAGATGTTCACTTTCTGTAAATGTTT
>NC_132881.1:48178357-48243062 GCF_030463535.1 Salminus brasiliensis
GCTCCTCTCTTAGCTCTTAGCTTAATCCAGCCCAGTGACTGATCGTCCATTTAGCTCTTAAAAAGATGGTGAAGCTTTTCTCTATTAAAGCTTCTGTGCTGGAGCTTCGTCGTGTTCCAGGCTAAAGTTCTCTAAACTACACTGAGAGATTATAAGAAAAAAGGATGGAGGATTCCTTTAGACAGTTTATTAGGCACCCCACCCACACCCTACATTTAGCTGCTTGTTCTCCCGCCCAAAAATTCAAGGACATGCCAGCTAGCATTTTAACTCGTGATTAATCAGAATTAATCAATCACAGAATATTGTTGTGATTAATGTCATTAATCTTTTAATAGACTGACACCACTCCCATAAACACATGTCCAGCCATTTCATCACTGCACGGCTGACTTCAGCCAGTCAAGCAGTTTCTATGACACCAGTTGGACCAGTTAGGCAGGGAGGACCACCACCACCACCACCACAGCACAACAAAGGCATGCAGGTTAGCTGATATTGCTATGGAAACCACAGACCCCCGAACAAAAGATATGAGGCAAGGTCCTACCTAACTAATCAACTACACTATTAATGACACTATATGTCCAAATGTTTGTGGACACCCCTTCTAATGAATGCATTCCGCTACTTTAAGTTGCACCGATTGCTGATACAAATGTGCAAATGCACACACACACACACACACACACACACACACACACACATACAGCTTGTCTAGAGCCTGTAGAGAGGAAGTACTGCCAATAGAATAGGACTCTCTGGAGCAGATCAACCTGATGACCCTATTGGCTCCATGCTGCCTAATAATGCCAGGCGTGGGCTAGAGGGGTATAAAGCCCCCCAGCATTGAGGAGCTGAGGAGCAGTGGAAGAACTGTGTTCTCTGGAATGATCGTGGTGGAGCTTCATCCAGTACATTGAATGGGATGAGTTGGGGAGCTGGGGGTGATGAGCTGGTGGGGTGGTGGCCTCACCAGCCTCTTCACACCTCCACCCCATACACACATACACACACACACACACACACACACACTCTGCACCCTGCACTTATTTACTTACTGGAACTGTGACCTATGCTCGGTCACACTGCACCCACCAAAGACTCCTCCCCACCCACGCTACACCTGAGTTCACACCTGATCCAGCCTCTTTATGTTAATAGTAATGAAAACATTTCATATTAAACCTGTATATTTTAAACAGTGCAGTAATGTGTGTGCAGTGTATCTATACTGTGTGTAGTGTGTGTATAGTGTGTGTGTGTGCAGTAATAAAAACATATATATTTCCATTTATTTAAATTGGGAATGGGAATTTAATCACATGGACAATTTCACCCAATGGAACGGAATAAATAATATTTGTTAGCAAGCCACTGAGACCTCTTAAATCTTAAATCTGAATGTATTTTCTTTCAAAGAACTGTTTATTGTACCTCTACGAGGCTTTGTCCTTAAAATGTTTAATTAATAAAAAAAATTAAAAAATTAAAAACAGCAAATAAATAAATAGTTAGCAAGCTAATGCACGCTAAAGGAACTAGCTAGCTCGATAGCAGATAGCCAGTGCACAATAGCTAGCTATCTATTGGTATCAGCTTTATACACTAGCGCAGCAACGACAATGTTATACCGTTGAACTTGCTAATAAGTAAATATTAATGAATAAATATTCATAAATATTTATTTAATAAATAGATATTAAATGTGGAGATAAAAACTGCTCAGTTATGATCAGTAAATATCTTTCAATTTATTGATTAATTAATCTGGCATATAAGTATGACAGCCGGTGAAGATAGGCATCTGTGTCACCGGTGTCGTGACACATCCTATTTCCCTGGACACATTTTACCCTTCTGGACACATCCTATCCTCCTGGACACATCCTATCCCCCCAGACACATCCTATCACCCCGGACACATTTTACCCTCCTGGACACATCCTATCCTCCTGGACACATCCTATCCCCCCAGATACATCTTACCCTCCTGGACACATCCTATTCCCCTGGACACATCTTACCCTCCTGGACACATCCTATCCCCCTGGACACATCTTACCCTCCTGGACACATCCTATCACCCCGGACACATTTTACCCTTCTGGACACATCCTATCCTCCTGGACACATCCTATCCTCCTGGACACATCCTATCACCCCGGACACATTTTACCCTTCTGGACACATCCTATCCCCCCAGACACATCCTATCACCCCGGACACATTTTACCCTCCTGGACACATCCTATCCCCCCAGACACATCCTATCACCCCGGACACATTTTACCCTCCTGGACACATCCTATCCTCCTGGACATATCCTATCCCCCCAGATACATCTTACCCTCCTGGACACATCCTATCCTCCTGGACACATCCTATCCCCCCAGATACATCTTACCCTCCTGGACACATCCTATCCTCCTGGACACATCCTATCCCCCTGGACACATCCTATCACCCCGGACACATTTTACCCTTCTGGACACATCCTATCCCCCTAGACACATCCTATCCCCCCAGATACATCCTATCCAGCTGGACACATTTTATCCCCCTGGACACATCCTATCCCCCCGGACACATCTTATCCCCCTGGACACATCCTATCCCCCCGGACACATCTTATCCCCCTGGACACATCCTATCCCCCTAGACACATCCTATCCCCCCAGATACATCCTATCCAGCTGGACACATTTTATCCCCCTGGACACATCCTATCCCCCCGGACACATCTTATCCCCCTGGACACATCCTATCCCCCTGGACACATCCTATCCCCCCGGACACATCCTATCCCCCTGGACACATCCTATCCCCCCGGACACATCCTATCCCCCCGGGCACATCCTATCCCCCTGGACACATCTTATCCCCCTGGACACATCCTATCCCCCTGGACACATCCTATCCCCCCGGACACATCTTATCCCCCTGGACACATCCTATCCCCCTGGACACATCCTATCCCCCCGGACACATCCTATCTCCCTGGACACATCTTATCCCCCTGGACACATCCTATCCCCCTGGACACATCCTATCCCCCCGGACACATCCTATCTCCCTGGACACATCTTATCCCCCTGGACACATCCTATCCCCCTGGACACATCCTATCCCCCTGGACACATCCTATCCCTCTGGACATATCCTACTAGGAACTCGGCTGGCTAACCAGAAGCATGCTAGACTAGCTAATACAATCGAAGGGGGATCAGCTGGACTGGTTAACTAGTAGCATGATAGCTAATACAGTCGAGGGGGTGAACCAGCTCAGCTGGCTAACCAGTAGCATGCTAGCCAATCAGCTGGCTAACGCACTGGGTCCTAAATGGTCCTTCTGTAAGGTGACGTCAGAGGGGATGGGATGTGTCCGGGGGGAGATAAGATTAGTCAAGACAAATCCTATGTCCTGGGATGTCGTGACACACCTTATCCCCCCGACTGTTCCATTGGTTAAAATCATGCATGTGATTAATGGTCCATCTTCCCGCAGCTGTCGTACTTATCTGACAGATTAAAATAATCAAAAGATATTGATCAAGATATTGATACTGATCATTACTGAGAAGTTCTTTATGTTAAACACTTATTAGCAAGTTCAACAATATAATATTGTTGTTGCTACTAGAGATGCAGCGATCCAATATTAGGATGGCATATTGGTCACGATATTAACTAAATTAGCTGGATCGGGTATCGGATGATTACGCAGATTCATGGAACCGATCCTTTCGCTTTAATTTGTCGGTGTGAGACTGAACAACATGTGCAAATAAATAAATGACAAATGGCCATTTAGTTTATTTATGTCTGTGTTAACTTGTTTCATTATATAAAGTAATGATTAAGTCAATCCTGATGCCTTAAGTCTCTCCCACATGGTGAGGTTATGGTTTATTAATTCATCAATGATATCGGACTTCATATCAACCGATATGGAAGGTTTATGTATCGGTATCGGTATCAGTATCAGTATCAGTATCAGTATCGGTATCGTATCAGTATCAGTATCAGTATTGATATCAGTATTGATATCAGTAATAGTATCGGTATCAGTATCAGTATCAGTATCGGTATCAGTATCAGTATCAGTATTGATATCAGTAATAGTATTGGTATCAGTATCAGTATCAGTATCGGTATCAGTATCAGTATTGATATCAGTAATAGTATCGGTATCAGTATCAGTATCAGTATTGATATCAGTAATAGTATCAGTATCAGTATTGATATCAGTATCAGTATCGGTATCAGTATCAGTATCAGTATCAGTATTGATATCAGTAATAGTATCAGTATCAGTATCGGTATCAGTATCAGTATCGGTATCAGTATCAGTATCAGTATTGATATCAGTATCAGTATCAGTATTGATATCAGTAATAGTATCAGTATCAGTATTGATATCAGTATTAGTATCAGTATCAGTATTGATATCAGTAATAGTATCAGTATCAGTATTGATATCAGTATTAGTATCAGTATCAGTATTGATATCAGTAATAGTATCAGTATCAGTATTGATATCAGTATTAGTATCAGTATCAGTATCGGTATCAGTATTAGTATCAGTATCAGTATCGGTATCAGTATCAGTATCAGTATCAGTATCGGTATTGATATCAGTAATAGTATCAGTATCAGTATTGATATCAGTAATAGTATCAGTATCAGTATTGATATCAGTATCAGTATCAGTATCATGATGCCTTAAGTCTCTCCCACATGGTGAGGTTATGGTTTATTAATTCATCAATGATATCGGACTTCATATCAACCGATATGAAACGTTTATGTATCAGTATCGGTATCAGTATCGGTATCGATATCAGTATCGGTATCAGACGTTGTGTCCCCAGTAGTGCTAGCTGGCATGTCCATAGTGTGCCTATTCCACGTCATCAGCTGAAAGCGTGTGGGATGCATGAACGCGCCCACAGAGGCGAATCTGCGCAGGGACGTGAATGCGCGGATCTGCGTGAACACACCCTGAGGTTTCGAAACGCAGCGCAGCAGCAGCGCACACCTACTTCCGCTCCCCAGCCTGCCTTTACCAGAATACACTCATGTAGTTCACGCACACACACACACACACACACACACACGCACGCACGCACACACACGCGCTGCTCTTACTGCGGTAATAATCTTTACCCGGAAAGTAACCATGGCGGCCCGTCGAGCCCTGCTCCCCCACAGACCGCAGTAACACCGGAACACCACGTCGACCGAGCAGCCGAGCGGGGCTCCACTGGGTAACGTTCAACTCCTGCAGCCACACTCACACACTGTACAGCGGGATCACACACACACACACACACACACACACACACACACATACACTCTGTGTATACTCTACACCGCCTCCGACCTCCCTCAACTGCTGCCACTGAGGGCAGGCTGCTCATAAGGCAGCTCTGTGGGGTTGGAGGTGGGCTTCCAGCTCTGTGGGGTTTGGGGTATTAATGCTTACCAACAACATCTAATTCACACTGAAACAGAAAGACATAAACCCCTTTACCCAGCACTCAAACCAGTGTGGAAAAGTAACGCGAGGGCTCTCATCAGCATCATCTGTCAAACATGGTGGAGGCACTGGTATTGCATGGGCATGTGTGGCTGCTATGGAGCTGGGTGGCTGGTGTGTATTGATGGTGCTCAGCAGGATGGGGTCTGAAATGTACAGAGCTTTACCACACTCCTAATTCTGGCTGATTGCTGTCGTTTGGGATCAGGGAGGACTGATGTTAGTTTTTTACTGACCTGCGAAGTAAAGCTTGTGTTTATTAAACAGGGTGAAGATGCCTGTGGACAGGCAGCGGATGAGACCATGGCTGGAGGAGCAGATCAACAGTGGAAAAATCCAGGGTCTGCAGTGGGTTAATAAGGTACTTTACATATACTGTTAGTAAAAGTGTGAAAGTGTGTGTGTGTGTGTATATGTATGTGTATATATATATATATATATATATATATATATATATATATATATGTATATGTAATGTGTGTGTGTGTATATATTAAACCCACACATATTAAACCCAGCAGAAATACAATATACAGCTTGTGTAAAAGTTTTGGTCCCCTTTGACAATTAGAATGGAAGAGGCTGCTGATCCGGGCGGTACGTAGGGGTGTGACAGTACACAAACATCGTGGTTCAGTTCGCACCGTGGTTCAGACCTCACAGTTCAGTAGGAGTATGGTTACCATACTGGGGGAAAAAGTTACTTTTCCAGAGAAATTGAGAAAAAAATACATTCTTAACTCTTAATGAAAATTGTGCTGATATGTGTCATTTTGGGCCGATTCTATTGGTTCAGGTGTTCGCACAATGTAAAAAGTGAAGTGTTTTTAAATGAGATATATTCAAATTAAATTGTAAAGTTTTTAAACCAACACTGAATATATATATTGTGTCGTATCAGAAGGAAAATATGTAGCAGTGTAATTAAGTACTGTAATTTGTCCATATTCACCTTTACAGAGCTAAAAAAGATTTTTTTTCAGTTTTTATTTTTCAGCAGTTTATCACAGAAAGACTGTTAACCCAAACCTCCACTTGTTTTGTTTAGGAGGAAAATATTTTCCAGATCCCATGGATGCATGCGGCCAGACATGGCTGGGATCTGGATAAAGACGCTCCGCTCTTTATGAACTGGGCCATTCACACAGGTATCCCCATCTCTCACTGTTCTTGTGCTGTAAGATTTATATTAAAAGGGCAGCTCACTATTTTTATCTTTTTTTTATTGCATAATTAAATGGTTTAGATTTAAACAACCTCATTAGCAGCGTTTTGGGAGCAAATGATGTGATGTGACACATTTAGGCTATTGTTTAGTTGTGTTTATAATAAAAAAAATAATAAAAACTTACTTGTTAAATATAGGGATGCACGATCGGACTTTTTCTGTTCCGATACCATTAAATAAACTTTGCAGATCGGTTTATACTGATCCGATACCTTTAATAATTCATAAACCCTATACCCGACCATGTGGGAGAGACTTTAGGCATCGTGACGTCATTACCCCTCAGCTCAGTTCAGCCCTGGTGTCTCACTATTGCTAAAAAAGTGGCAGAAAAGTGGCTTTTAAAACAGAATTTACTGATATATATATATATATATCTAGTGGAAACTTTGGACCTTGTGGGACTGAAACAGTGTTGGGCCGGGTCTGCCTGCCTGCCTGCACTGCTTTAGAGTAAACAGAGCAGGCTGCCAAAGTGAGGTGTGCAGGTTTGATCTGTTTTTCCAGGCTGATAGTTGATGACGGGTTGACGGTATAGTGCTGGTTAGATGGGGTAAGCCGGCTTGCCGTTTGCTATGATATGCATATCATGTCTGTAGATGAAGCCTAGAATAGCGGCGGTGCAGGAGTCGGGTTCAGTAACCGGATCGGTCCCATAGATCCACCTATTTATCCACCTTAACCACTGAAGTGTGCTGCAGACTCCTGTTGGAAATGTGTCCTCATGCTGAGACGCTGTTCTTCCTGCAGGAAAATACCATCCGGGAGTAGACAAGCCTGATCCCAAGACATGGAAGGCGAACTTTCGCTGTGCCATGAACTCACTGCCGGACATCGAGGAAGTGAAAGATAAGAGCATGAAAAGAGGAAGCAATGCCTTCAGAATGTACCGCATGCTTTCTCCCGCCGAAAAAGCTGCTAAAAAAGGTATGGCTAACCTCAACCTCTGCTTCGTCCACCACACAGCACCACAAGCTTTGGGTCTGGTCAGAATCTGTTCCTGAGAAGAGTTGTGCGAGCAGAAGATGAGCTGATCTCCAAAAAGCAGAAAGATATGATTTTTTTTAAATAATGAAGAAGGAAAAGGGCTGGAAGCAAAAGTTTGGGTACCCTGCATGGTCAGCACCCTGTTGTTGAGTATCGCAGCTTATAAACACTTTCTGTAGCAGCTTCTTGGGACATCTTGCTGCTCTGCTCTTCTGCAAAGGTGTCAGAAGTAGTTCGAAGTGGAGATACTAGGGTTTAAAAGACTTCTATAGAAGCTGAAGTATCAACTGAAGCTTTTTACTCCAGTAAAAGTGTAAAAGTACTGGTTTCAGAACGACTTCAAGTAGAAAAGTAAAAGTAATGGAAGGAAAACAAAGGCTGAAAGCTTAGGCCGCACCACAGGGGTCTATAGTGCACTACAGACGTCTGCTGTGAGCTGCTGGAGAGGGACGGGACGTGTGCAGGTGTGATGGATCTCTTATAAACCAATAGGGAGTCAGAATGGTTTCTGTTTATACTTCTCATCCAATCAGGATCAGACTCACACTTTCCGGATGGAGAGATTTATCTGGAGAGGGTTTTTATTGATGACGAGCCGGAATGAAAACAAAGGGAAATGAAATAGGAGGAACTGATTTTAAAATATAAGGAGGAGAAAGTTCAGATAATTGGGTGAAAATGTGAGAAGTAGAAGTAAAAATTACTCCAGTAAAGTTTAGAGAACCAACATTTCTACTTAAGTAAAGTAACAAAGTATTTGTACTTTATTACTCGACACCTCTGTTCCTCTGGGGTCTGTCTACAGATTTTTCAAGATTTCAGCATTCAGCAGTCCCCAGGTCTCAGGTTTTATTCTGCTGACTTTTTCATGAAGGTGATATCAGTGCAGGAGTCGCTGCACAGTAGAACAGTGCTCCACCACTTCAGGGTCTGCTCAATCTTCCTTTTCCGTATTTTTTCCGTCTTCTTGGTCTTCCAGACCTCAGCCTGACCTCCACCGTTCACGTTAACTGACTTTTCTTAACTCTATTAGGAACTGAGGACACGGCTCCTCACTTATGCTAATGTTCAGAGTGCTCAGCAGGTGCTTATTGGAGCCCATGGCTGCTGATCGTTGGGATGAGTTTTTTTTTTTTTTATAAAGCTTCTGAGCTTCTGAAGCGTCTGAGATCTTGTTCAGAGTTATCAGAGAGCTCCGATCTCTCGTGTTGCCAAGACGCGCGCATAGTACTTCCTTCCTTTTTCACTCTAAAAATGTACAAATCTAAAATAATAGAGGAGTCATGTCTCCATGGTGTTTTTTTTTCTTCTTAACGCTTCTAAAAGTGAATAAAACAATAGTAACACACTAATGTTGCTTAAAATGTTTAAAAAGTGTAATCTAGATGTTTTGGAGATCAGCTCCAAACATCTTCTACTCACTTAACTCTTCACAGTCACAGATACTCTGATCAGAGTGCCAAAAATTTTTATACCGCTCTATCTCTGGTGTATTCCTTATAGTAAACAGCAGGGGTGTCCCGATCCAGTTAGCTTCCCCCGATCAATTCCGATCCCATCTTTGTGTGTGTATAAATGATCCAGCCCCACAGTTTAGATCAGCTGAGCTGCTGATTAATCCATTCAGTAAAATCCCTTTATGTTTAGTAGCAGTTTCTATAATCAGACATTCTGGGTCGATTGATTTAGTTCAGTTTTCTTAAAATTACTTTGGCTAAATGCAGTCAAATCCTCACAGCAATGTTCCTCCAAAATCTAGTAGAAAGTCTTCTTCCCTGGACAGCAGAGACAGTTACTCCAACAAAAGCAGGACAAATTTTAAAACCATTGATTTCAGAAAAAACAGTGAAAGAGCAGGTGTCCCAATACTTTTGTCCATATAGTGTGTGTATTTGCGGTGCTTTGAGGAGCCTGCAAGGAACTCTTTTTTTTCCCCAAAGCTTTAAATTGAGGAACCTCCAAAGGTTCCTCAACAGTGTACGTCTAGAACATGTTTGTCTGTTTTGTGAATGTGGTTCTGTTGTTTTGGCATAAGTTCTTCTCACACCTCAGAACTGTTCTTCTCTTTATAAATGATGCTGCTGGTTCCTCAGTGAAAAGGAAGATGGACCGGGAACCGAAACCGAGGGTAGGAGAACCTCGACTCGACCACACTGTGGATTCTAGGTGTTTTTTTTTTTTTTTTAAGTTCTGGTCACTTACTTTCAGTCTAAACGTCTCTCTCTCGCGCTCTCTCTCTCTCTCTCTCTCTCTCTCTCTCTCTCTCTCTCTCTCTCTCTCTCTCTCTCTCGCTCTCTCTCGCGCTCTCTCTCTCTCTCTCTCTCTCTCTCTCTCTCTCTCGCGCTCGCGCTCTCTCTCTCTCTCTCTCTCTCTCTCTCTCTCTCTCGTGCTCTCTCTCTCTCTCGCGCTCTCTCTTCAGAAACGGAGAAGTAAGAACGGTGAGCCTGACACAGAGTCCGATCCAGCACAGCCAAAAGAGGACACACTGCCTGACAGCACGGTCTTACTGATAGGTGAGTCCCACTCTCATCTAATTTACCCTTCCCCTGTCCCGCTGGAACACGCCCCCTTTAGTCGGACTGGGTGGTGGTAAAGCGTTCGGCAGCACGGCTGCGGCGCTTATTAGGGTAAAACGTTCAAACCGGGACCGAACCAAGCGACTATCTGCTCAAGTTAAAGGCAGCTGGACTCCACAGGGATCCGTCCACATTACCAAAGAACCAACGGTCCATCAACGTGTAGCCAGGACCGTCCAGCTACCTGAGGCTCAGATCACACCTGTTTAGAGGGTAAAGCCTCATATCTGAGAGCACCGGGTCGAGGGAATGCTCTTAGGAGAGGCTCAGGCTCAGTTAGTAGACCGGCTCATCCAGGTTTGCTTGCTTTCCCTTTTAATCAGACTTAGCATGTCGCTGAACTCACAGCTACAGTGGGCTTGTTTTTTTCCCACCTGTTTTCACCCTGTTTTAGTTTTACTCTGATTTTAGCAGGTTTTACTCTGCTTTCTACTGCTTTAGTTTTACTGTTATGGTTTTACTAATCAAAATTAAGTGTGTAACTGGTGTTGTGCTTCTCTGCAGCAGAACCCGAGCAGTCCCGTATTCCCAGTACGCTAAACAAGCTGGTGGGCAGTGATTCCCTAGATGTGTGTGCTGTTGTTGAGATCACCACAGAGAAAGAGGAGTCTGCGGTCAGCTCCACTCAGCTTTACTACCCCCTACAGATCTCCCCTGCCTCGTCCACCACCTCCTCCCACAAAGGTACGGTCCATCTACACAGCTTCCCCCGGGGGGCGCTGTCTTGGCACTGTCCTGTTTGGTGTTTTATGTTGATGATGAGCTGGATGTGTTTCTGTTGACATGCTTTTGCTCCTTGTGCTCTTCTGACGCAGCGAACAGCGATGACGAGGGCACGCACAGTGAGGAAGACTGCATGGAGGTGTGTATGCTCAAGTTCAATATTCTTGTGTATTATTTTATTAATAATACTAATACCCATATTAAAAACAACAAAGTTTTTATATAATAATACACTGTAATTAATACAGTATAATAATTCAAATTAACTTCATTAAAGCTTCATACTGGATATTAATTTTATTAGAACTTCATACTGGATATTAATGTTATTAGAGCTTCATACTGGATATTAATGCTATTAGAACTTCATACTGGATATTAATGTTATTAGAGCTTCATACTGGATATTAATGCTATTAGAGCTTCATACTGAATATTAATGCTATTAGAGCTTCATTCTGGATATTAATGCTATTAGAACTTCATACTGGATATTAATGTTATTAGAACTTCATACTGGATATTAATGCTATAAGAGCTTCATACTGGATATTAATGTTATTAGAGCTTCATACTGAATATTAATGCTATTAGAGCTTCATTCTGGATATTAATGCTATTAGAACTTCATACTGGATATTAATGCTATTAGAGCTTCATACTGGATATTAATGTTATTAGAACTTCATACTGGATATTAATGCTATTAGAGCTTCATACTGGATATTAATGTTATTAGAACTTCATACTGGATATTAATGCTATTAGAGCTTCATACTGGATATTAATGTTATTAGAACTTCATACTGGATATTAATGTTATTAGAACTTCATACTGGATATTAATGCTATTAGAACTTCATACTGGATATTAATGTTATTAGAACTTCATTCTGGATATTAATGTTATTAGAACTTCATACTGGATTGCTATTGGCTGATATCTTTTCCCCTGCTCTCTGCAGATCATCCAGCCTCAGGATTTGTCCACCGGCTCCTCTGTGAGTTTGTATTCGTCTGTGTTGAGGATTCCCTCCAGCCTACCGAACAGAACTCAGTCTTTTATCCCATCTGGAAAGACGAACTTCTGGGTGACGAGCTGCAGGGAGGACACTCCACTCATTGCTTACGATGAACCGCCATGGCGTCCTTTCCTCAACTCTTTCCCTTTTGAGCCGGCGCCATCTCCGGATTTAAACACCAGCAGCAGCAGCACAGCATCCCGTGCCAGCGTGATCATGCAGGCCATGGACCTGTCCTCCACAGCAGGAAAGGCGCAGTAGAGGAGATCTGCTGACCTTCTAGACAGAATATCACCAGCAGCAACACGGAGGACCCATTGAAAGTGTCATATTTTAAGCTGAGGTCTTTGGATTGTGCTCGGCAAGCTGTTCCAGATGAATGTAAGAAGACGTGTTTAAGGCCATGCAGAGTTGATACTTGATACTTTTTTACTGAGAACATAAGCAAGCTGAAAACAAAGTTAGAAGGATTTCGTCATTTCGTCTTTTAACGTGTCATGCATAGCATAGCTGGTACTTTCCTTTCACACCCTTGGCCTCTAAGGATGTCCCATCGTTCAGTGGTCAGTGTCGTGCCCAAATACTGGACATAACTGTAAGTCTAAGGCGTTTCTCTCTTTATGGTGAAAATCCAAAAATAGGACCCCACTCTTTTTGGTTTGAGTGTTAGTTTTCTATGATTTTTAATCTGCATAGCTCTGCTAAATATCTAAATATTCACATAAAAGCAAATAGTAAATAGTAAATAGGGTTAACTGTACCAGGGGAGTGCTGTAACGGTCACCAAGCAGTCTGGTAAATCCATATAAGCTCTATTAATTCAGTACAGTTCTATACTGTTTGAAGCAGACCAGCTTTCCCACCTAAACACTTAAAAAAATATAATAAATATCTGCGTCCAAATACTTATGACCAATGAAGAGATTGCTGTGTCAAACACTGTCATTTTATTTTACACCAAAGTAGAACAGCAGATATCAGCCCCATCAAACCCAACTAGATTTTATTACCATCAGGAGGAATTTGGGGAAATATCCGTCCCACTGCTGGGAATACCGGTAGACGACGTTGTGATGGGAACCTGTTACTGGAGCCTGTTCGTTTACCCTACGTTAGCCATTTGTGACTTACTCTCCCTTACTCCCTTACTCCCTCCCTTATTTTTCCTCAGAATGTCGCTGGATCCACATTAAACCCAATTACCGGGCTCAAGCGGTCTTTGTCTGGTGGAGAGGGGTTTCTCTGGCAGTAGTAGAGACGTTTGAGTAGCTGGAGGTGTTCTGGAATCAGGGGTTGAGCAGTGTTTAACAGTAGTATGTAGGGACGGGCGATACCACTCATTAGGTAAACCAGGGCTCTAATCCCTTCAACAATACTTAAAATAATAATAATTGAACCCGTAAACGTGGACATCGACAATTTGAGTGAAAAATTAATGAAAAGTATAGCAGTAGTCTGAAGAGATGGGCGATACTATCATTATTTGTTTACATTTGATACCAAGTAACACTAGAGCTCATATCCCATTTTCTGTTCTGATACTTAACAATAAAAGCTTCGTGTATACGTCAAAGGGGGGTAGTTAACGTAGATATCAAAAGGTGGGGTGTTTTTATACAAAAAAATAAATGAATAAAAAGAAAGAAAATAAGTACTATTTAGGGATGAGCAATACTCATTAATTATTATTATTGTTATGTTATTTGTATTTTTTCTCAATACCAAGATATGATATTTCAAAAAGCCTGCTTGTAGATAAAAGTGAACATAAATGTCTAGAAAGTAAAAAAAAAAAAAGAGTAAAATAAGTTTAACAGTAGCCTTTAGGGATGCGCAGTACTATTCCTGCCTTTTTTTTTAAAACCAAGTAATACTATGGATAATATCCCAATATCTACAATAACGCTTATAAAAAGTCTGCTTGTAGATGTAAACATTGATTGATTGATTGATTGATTGATTGATTGATTTATTTATTTATTTTGGCTTCTACAGTAAAAATCAGTAAACATGGACCTCAAAAAATGCCCTTGAAACCCTGTCCGTTTTCCCATAGAGAAAAACTGCGTAGACCTGGACGTCCTTATATGGGCATGACGCACCTCAGCGGTCCGTTATGTTGAAACCATTTCTTTACATACAGACATAAACATGAAGATTTTTTTTTACAGTATTAACTTTGTATGGCCTGAATGAAAACTAAAATACCTCATTATCCCAGAAGGTTTCTCAGATGTGTGGAATTACCTCATAGCCTGATCCTGGTTGTTGCACTTCACTGTAGCATTAATTACCCCCAACAGGATGGCCCACCCCCCTCCCCACCCCCCCTTTACTGCTGGGCTGCCTGAGAATGGACTGATTTTGGATCTTCAGACTCAACACACTTCGGTTTCACCACAGTCATGTGACGGATGAAGCGTTTCTGTTCAGATAACACTATTACCCGCAGAGCCGCTTACGGCCTCACAGCAACCACGGTTAATGATAAGCTCGACGCTAGATAGTAGCCTGGGAGGAAACACGGCCTGGATCTTCTGAGCTCGGCTGTTGTTTTGCTTGTTGGGATTAATCTGGCTTTAGATGAACTGGGAGATCTGGAGCAGTCTCCTGATGAACTTTGGGAGTGGTCTACTGTTTATTCTCTATTATTTCCTTGCTTCCTTGGTTATTTATTCATCATGTGTGCAGACATGCAGTACACTGTGCACATGAGGTCTGGGCTTCCTCTAGGCAGTACAGTAAAGGGCCCAGATCACGGAGAACTGAGTTATTAAGAGTTAAGAGATTTGTTTATTTTTTCTTAAACTAATTTGGGGCCCGAGGTGGTCCAGCGGACTGAGGCGCTGTCACTGAGATCAGAGGGTCGCTGGTTCGTATCCCGATCACGCTGCTGGCCATCGGCAGCCCGGGCCTCGAGAGAGCGCAATTGGCCTTGCTCTCTCTCTCTAGGGTGGGTAGATGGCGCTACCCCCCCACCCACATCACTCTAGTGCAGTGCTGGTCGTCACTGGCGCCTGCCTCCCTCCAGGCGCGTTGGTTGGTTGCCTGGTGACGTCGCATCAGCAGCAGTTCGGAAAAGAGGCGTGACTGGCTGTGCACGTGTCGGAGGGGGCGTGTGTTGGCCTCGCCCTCACTAGTGTTGGGGGCGTTGCGTGTGATGGGTGGAGGGAGAGATTACGTACATGTTGGGTAATTGGCGATCTAAATTGGGGAGAAAACTAACTGATTTAAAAATAAATCAATTTGGTGTTAAAGTTGAACTGCACGTCCATACAGTCCTTAACTGGAGATTAAACTGCATAAAATCAGCCCATTATGAATTGGCTGTAGTTGTGATGTCATAAAAACAACTCATTTACATATATCTGCATATTCAGCATGAAGCAGTTTAGCTCCACCCATTCACACTGATGTTATAAGAAGTGTTTGTGTGGACTGCTTCCTGAATGAAGCACAGTAACAAGGTAGTTACAACAGAGTGTATTTGCATATCTTGCATGTCTTAAAGGCACAGTAACAGATTTTTTTTATTTTTAATTCTAATTCTAAAGCAGAGAGAGAGAGTCTGATAAAAGTGATTGGATAAATAAACCTCAGGGAGAACAATATGCAACAAAAAAAATACACAAACTGGTAAACTGTAAAAATTGGAGATAACAGGGGGCTGTTGGAGAACCCAGTAGAAGCCGTGAAGTGATTATTATGTTTAATGGATCACAGCTGGGGGAATAGCCGGAATACCAGAGTGCAAAGTGGGGAAAGTGAGCGCTCGTAAGATTTAGAAAGAGTCGTACCAGGCTACTAACTCCCTTTACAGTGGTTAGAAATGGTATTCTACAACTTTTTTAGAGACTTATTACCTTATTATAGGTACAATATGTTATTTAGAAGAAGCTACACTATATGGACAAAAGTATTGGGACACCTGCTCATTTATTGTTTCTTCTGAAATTACAATGATTAAAGCGAGCTGATTCTGCTTTTGTTGGAGTGACTGTCTCTACTGTTCAGGGAAGAAGGCTTTCTGTTGAATTTTACTAGGAACATTGCTGTGAGGATTTGATTGCATTCAGTGACAAGCGCCATTGGAAAGGCTCCTAAAAGTATTTGATGGCGCTCCACCATCATCATACCAGAGAACCCAGTTCCTCCACTGCTTCACAGCTCAATGCTGGGGGGCTTTATACCCCTCTACTAGCCCACGCCTGGCATTATTAGACAGCATGGTGCCAAATAATGGGTGTAACTTAAAGTAGCTAATTGCATACATTAGAAGGGGTGTCCACAAATATTTGGACTTGTAGTGTATATGTTCGATACGTTCACATTTGTAATGTTAGAGGTGTCAGTCCTGGGCTTTGGGCTTAGAGTTCCTGCTGATCTGATTTAACTCTCGAGGGGAAGCAGCTGGACCACCAGTGGTTATAAAACACCCATGATGGTCATTTGACTGATTATGAAATGAATGAATGAATGAAATCAGCAAATGAGTTTCAGTGGATTTAATTTATTCAACAAATACAGTTCTGTACAAAACTCTTAACGGTTACCAAACATCTCTAAAATCTCAGCAGTGAGAGTGTCTACCTGTGATTAACTCTATATAACATTAGATTAAACCCAAATAAACATAAAGTCAGCGGTCAGTGAGAGCGTCTACCTGTAATTAACTCTATATAACATTAGAATAAACCCAAATAAACATAAAGTCAGTGGTCAGTGAGAGCGTCTACCTGTAATTAACTCTATATAACATTAGAATAAACCCAAATAAACATAAAGTCAGTGGTCAGTGAGAGTGTCTACCTGTAATTAACTCTATATAACATTAGAATAAACCCACATAAACATAAAGTCAGTGGTCAGTGAGAGTGTCTACCTGTAATTAACTCTATATAACATTAGAATAAACCAAAATGAACATAAAGTCAGTGAGAGTGTCTACCTATAATTAACTCTATATAACATTAGAATTAACCCAAATAAACAAAGTCAGTGGTCAGTGAGAGTGTCTACCTGTAATTAACTCTATATAACATTAGAATAAACCCAAATAAACATAAAGTCAGTGGTCAGTGAGAGCGTCTACCTGTAATTAACTCATTAGAATAAACCCAAATAAACAAAGTCAGTGCATTATAGTCATAATGAAGGGCTGGTCAGGTAAACTCGGGGTTAGGTGGAGCGCACTGGGAATGGTTAAGTTAACAGGCTCAGAAGTTTTTGTTTATTTGTATTTATTCTAATGTTTGTGTAAAGCTGAAGAGGTAAACTCCTCACTGCTCAGATGAACAGGTGTGTGTGTTTTCACAGGTGGCCTCTAACGTTTGCACAGTGCTGTATAGGGTGTTTATAAGGGCTAGTTTAGAACAGTAGTGCTTGTATTGGGGTCTGGATGAATGTTGATGAAGTGCAGGAAATGCAGGGTCTACATACAGACAGAATAGCATAGCATTGCAATAATACTGCTGCATAGCAAGGTTATTAAACTTACAAACGTTGATATTTTTCAAAATTGAGATGGTTCAGATGTAAATAAGGAGCGTTTCGGGTGGAGGGATACGTGTAGGATGTTGTGACGTAAAATAGTCCCCAAAGAACGCATTTGTTCACCACCATTCTGATTCGCCAGTACTTTACCATCATCCATATTCCATATAAAACTTGTGGAGATCCACTGGTTACCATAGTCATAACCACTGATGGCGGGTTCCATTCACCCCCACTGTGAAGAAATCAGAGTCTGTGAGTTTGTCTACAGTGAACCTTAATTTCACTCCAAATCCCTACTCAGGGTGTGTTCATATCAAACACTGAATTTCACAGAGAATTTCGAAATGTTGGTGGACTGCCCCTTTAAAGCCCTGGCTGCAATGGTTGGATAGGTGATGAGATTGGATTGGGCGTGGTAGGGTGTGGGGCGGGACAGCACAATGATAATTACGTGTAGGTAATTACTAATACTTTTAACTGACATAGTAATTTAGTAACAAAAAAAAAAAAAATGTTCATTTAAATATAAAGAAATAATAAATAAATAAAGAAATAAAGGCAGTGCTGCAGCCTTTCAGGCCTAAACCCAAATCCCAGTGAGTTTATGTAGGTTTTGGCTTCATGCCAGTGCTCCAAACTGAGCAGGCCGAACTGAGTGAACTGGGGCATGTTCGCACGTGTGTGTGTTCAGGTTCCTCTACCCTACACACCCTCTTACACACGAGACTGAAGGGGATTGCTTGTAACAGGTTAGGTGTGGCTGTAGCATGTGTGTAAATGGGCCTGCACTTGAAAGTAAGTGTGTGTGTGTGTGTGTGTGTGTGTGTGTGTGTGTGTGTGTAAGAAGGATTTTGACATTTTTATAGAAACAAGCTGCCTAACACTGTCTGGAAAAACCATGGACTAAATAAACCTTCTGCACGCAGCAGAACAAGCGTACGTGTGTCCGGCCTGTGTGTCTACAGGACGTTGTTGTCCATAAAGCAGGTTAGCATTAGCATAGCTGCAAAGAGTGGCAGCAGGAGCCTGAAGCCTAAGTTTAGGTCGGGTCAGAAAGCCCCTAATCAAGTCTATTACAGATCACTGAACACCACCACCCAGTCTGAGGAGAGTACCTACATACATACACACACCATGTCCAAAAGTTTATGGACACCTGCTCCTCCAGAGCTGAAATCAGGGGCAATAATAGACAGTGTGTTTTCCCTGTAGTAACAGCCTCTAGTGAGTTCAGGTGGCGATGTTGGACGATTATATTCAGAGATCATATGTACGGGTTGGGTAATTGGCAAGGTAAAAAAAAAAAAAAAAAAAAAAAATCATTAATTAAAAACTGATATTAAGACATTAGCCATAACATTAAAACCGGTTGAGGAGAACACAGATGATCTGGTTGCAGTGGCTCCAATTAGGAGGTGGGATCTACATATTAGGCAGCGAGTGAACAGTGAGTCAGGTCTTGGAGGTGATGAAGGAGGAAAAATGGACAAGCGTAAGAATCTGACACTTAAACAAGAACCAAACCATGATGTTCTAGACAATGACTGGGTCAGAACCTCTCCAGAACATCAGGCAGGTTCTTTGTGTGCAGTGGGCAGTGTCTACCAAAAGTGCTACAAGGACAACCAGTGAACTAGTGACAGGGTCATGGCCCTACCTCAGAACTTATAGGACCTAAAGGATCCGCTTGTGGGGTCCGTGCATCGACAAGATGAGGTTTTAATGTTATGGCTGATTGGTGTATTTTCCAGATCATTTGCAGGAATTCTGGCAGCAGCACTGCCATAATCCATCACAGCTACGAAAGAGTGACTGCAATTTTAAAAGCAAAATATAAAAACTGGTTTATTGTAGTGTCACAATGATTAAAAAAAAATTACAAAAACATACACAGGATCTCTCGCTTCCGTACAGAGCGTCTGGAAGTACTCAGAGTTGTACAGTGGTTCGAGGGGTTAGTAGTGGTATTAGTTCATTAGAAACATTAAGAAACAGTGCAGGGAAACGTCATTTGGTTCGAGACTTCATCTGTGATTTGGCAACAAAATTAACTTAAGACTGAGATCATCTTCCCCATCTTTTTATACGAGACTCATTTTCCCTCGACTTCCCCGACCTAACTGCAGTCAGATTAATGGATTCAGGGTCGTTAAGAAGTCAAATTCATTATCAGAGTAAAAATTGTGCTTAGAAAGAAAAACAAAACGAGAAAAAAATCTGAACTGGAACTCTCCTCAGCTGCTCGGCGGCCTGGAAAGTGGATGAGGCCGTCCTCAACACCGTCCTCCAGACGTACAATCCGTTACGTGCAAAGTAAAGCTCGGGGGTGCAGGTCTGCAGGTCTGCATCCTGAAATCTATGGACCTTTTTTTTTTTTTTTTTACAGAAATCAATGCTTTTACAACAACACTTCCAGAACCAGGGAGCTCCAAATTGAGATTGTACAAATAAAGCTTTCCATACTTCATATCGCTTCTGCATTTCCATCAACAGAACCATTAACCCCACCATTCGGACCCTGACTAGCAAAGAGGTTCCTCACTTCTCAAAATAAGGCAAGTAAAAGAACTTGAATCCTCTCCGGCCCCTGACAGCACAGCTTATGTAGATCACATGGTAAACTGAGAGAGAGAATGAGAGAGAGAGAACAGTTATTAATACAGAGAAATTGTAAGGAACACTCTTTTGCACTATATAGACAAAAGTATTGGGACACCTGCTCATTCAATGTTTCTTCTTAAATCAAGGGGATTAAAAAGAGTTGATCCTAGAGCTGGGCTACGTGGAAATTATGTAACAATATATTTACGCTCTCCAAATACTCTCCCATACCATGATTTTTACTCAAAATATACTTCTCTCCATTGAATTTAATAAGACCGTACACTCTTTGTGATGAAATGTGCACATAAAAGCATACTGTGTTCCTTGATAGCACAACTGATCACAATACGATAAAATTACTATACTGCCCAGCTCTAATTGATCCTGCCTTTGTTGGAGTAACTGAAGACTACTTTCTACTAGATTATGGAGGAGCATTGCTCCCAGACTCATCCCAAAAGTACTGGATGGAGCTCCACCACCATCATTCCAGAGAACACAGTTCTTCCACTGCTCCACAGCTCCTCAATGCTGGGGGGCTTTTTACCCCTCTATAGCCCATGCCTGGCATTATTAGGCAGCATGGAGCCAATAGAGTCGTCTGGTTTATCTGCTCCATAGAGTTCAGAGACTAGACTAGCTGTGTGTGTGTGTGTGTGTGTGTGTGTGTGTGTGTGTGTGTGTGCACGTCTGTCAGCAACGGGTCAGCAGATAACCCCCCCTGTGAGTCATGGGCCCTGTGACCAATTCACAAATACATGTGAAATACTTCTGATTCTGCATCTGGCTCATTACTCAGCAGTCACTCGTAAAGATTCTCGTATGGTCTCTCCTTCAGTTGGCTTATTTAGCTGCTAACTCAGAATAAACAGACAGAACGTACCACCAGGAATGAAGAGAAGAAATCCGGAGACGAAGAAAATTGCACTTGAAACTCCTGTAGAGAAAATCAAAACACAAAGCTGATCTTAAGTAAAACAGCCCAAAGCCCGAAGCCCGAGCGTGTAGCTCAGTGGTTCCCAGACTCGGTGCTGGAGACTTCGTGAATGGCACGCTTAGTGTTTTCCAGCTCGCTCAGTCCATGTACTCAAGTTCACACAGCTGGGCAAAGGAGCCCAAAATAGGTCGTATGTGACACAGGTGTGTTCTCTCTCACTCTGTGTGGCAGAGTGATCAGCAAAAGCACACAAGGGCCCGATTTTAGAGATCTTTAGGCGAGCCGGCAACCGTGCAGCTTAATTTAGGGCGTGTCGGGGTGTCTGCTATCGTAGCGATGGGAAACATACGACTTGCGCTTCTGAAAGTGGGCAGAAGGCATGCACTAAGTCTCTTAATTAATCATCGGTGTGTTTTGGGGCATAACGAGAGAGAGAGAGCGCGCGAGAGCAAGAGAGATGCAACCAATCAGAATCTCACCAAATTCTAGAGTTTTAAAAAGCGAACAGTTAACAAAGGAAATAATCAGCAGAATCATCAGCTGGATACTGAAGAGCTTCACCTCACACACAGCTTTCTGATTTACTTTTCAGAAGGAAGATTTTAATAAAGAAAATATTTAATTTAACCCAAAAAAAGTGTTTTCTGTGCTAGAGGCACAGAGCAGAAGCAGAAGTAGTTGAGGAATTGTGAAATGCTGTACACTGTGATTTTCTGAGACTGTAATCATATCCTGAAAATCTCATCCCACTGAGACCCAATTCAGCAGAGAACTGAGGGAATAAAAACCTCCCCTCTAGTTTATAATCTGGTATCTCCCACGTCCTCAACAGCACCAGACTTTAGATTAGAGGACTGAGCTGAACACTGATCCCAAAGAGCAGAACTGCTGAAAAGCGCAGCATTATTACACACACTGAATATTCTTCAATGCTCTCACACACTTCAGTCATCAGTGATCTTACCTGCATGAGGGTTTAACTCGACTACAATGCCTGTGAAAATCAGAGCTGAGAGAGAGAGAGAGAGAGAGAGAGAGAGAGAGAGAGAGAGAGAGAGAGAGAGAGAGAGAGACAGTTACAAAAGGTAACAGCTTTAACACACAGCTGACTGTGAGGTTTACTGAGTCATGTGATTTCAGGGCCAAAGTTGGAAGTGAATAACAGAAAGTGCAGAGTCAGCAAGACAGCAGATTCTGATTCAGTGTTCAGTGACTGAATCTACAACTGAAATACGGAATTCAGGTTATGACTGATATTGAAGTTCTGCAGATTATCGGCATCAGCAAGAAATTCTGCTGACAGAAATATTCTAATTTTCTGAGGTACTGAATTTGGGGTTTCATTATGTTGTCAGTTATAACCATCAAAATTAAAAGAAATAAACACTTGAAATATAACAGTCTGTGTGTAATGAATGAATATAATATACAAGTTTCACTTTTTGAATGGAATTACTGAAATAAATCAATTTTCATGATATTCTAATTTTATGACCAGCACCTGTACATACACTAATATATATATATAATTTTTTATATACAGCCTATCGCTTTGCTACAAACGAAAAATATATACTCTGTTTCTAAAACAAACAGGAAATGCTAGGCTAACATCGCTAACAAACACCAGACTCCTAGACCGCCACCAATCCCATCTCTGTAAACACGCCCCCAAAATAGTTTGCCCATCAACCTGACTATCAAAACTCTTAAGAACCTTCCTAAAAAAAAAATAAAAATGAAGTGACAGAGACCAAAACTCAGAAGAGAACCTCTGTAAGAGCCTGAAGAACCACTGAGAGGAACCCAGAGCTCCTCCAGAGCTTCATCAGTTTGGTAAACTACTCTTTGGTTAAGAGCAGGATTTGAAGAGGCGTCTGTTCACAGATATGAGATTGGTGACAATCCAAACACAGTGTGTTAGCAACGTTATCGTAGCATCTCCCTACAACGTAAAGCCTTGACAGAGCAGTCAGGTTTATCCTTCAGACTGTAGGAACAGAGAGGAACAGATGGAGACAGGCCTGTGACTGTGTTCAGGTCTTACCAACTCCAGTGATGAGGAGGAGAAATGAGGCCAACACTACTTTCCTGTTCTTCTTTATTAAAGGATGAGATGTCCACCTGAACACACACACACACACACACACACACACACACACACACGTAAAACAATGTGAGAATACGAGTATACATCACTTTTACTCCACTGTAATAAATACAAACGACACTATTAGCGCCCTCTCATGCGCGCCCATACACATGCATTTGTTGACAAGCTGGGAGAAACAGAAGCAGCATCTGATTTGAAAGCAGCTTTTGGAGATACATGGTATTGCAGTGTTTTGCAGTTCTGGCGAGCATTTTCCAGCCTGTTTTGAGCCCAGAGTAGCAACAATCTGAGGAGCCATTCTCCCAAACACCGTCAGCAGAGTGTCACAACGATTCTGGAGCTGTTCTCAGATATTGATTTTACATAATGTTGCTTTAAAGCAATAATTTGGTCAAAAATCTAATTTTAGTTTGCTCATTTGGGTGTCTGAAGTGTCTAGTGTGTGAGAGTGTGTGTACACATACCCGCAGCAGTGTGCAGACAGCTGTGTGACAGAGCTGAGGGTGCTGAAGGACCACTGGGAGCTGCAGTAGGACAGTGTGGCTGGATCACTGAAACACAGCAGTGATTAAAAAGCATTAAATCACAACAGAAGCAGAGTTTTTCTAAAGAAACCAAGACTAAATTATAAGTAAATCCAATGATTTTGCACAATTTCTGTGTCATTAAAATGTCCACATGTAAAGAAAAAAAAAATCAAACTGACCTGATTTTGAAAAAGTTATTAAAGGAGGAATTCACAGGGCTGCCCAGGACCTCTTCGTTTTCCAGGTTCTGGGAATAAACACAAAACAGAGGGAGCTTTAAAACACTCTTACACCACAACCCAGCTGCACCAATGAGACCTAAAATTAATCAATCAATTAAACGTTAAACTAAAAGTTTTATCAACAAACAAACAAACAAATGAGTCTAATAAACTGATGAGTTTTGGTAAAGAACCTTTTGTAGATTTTTAATATCGGTTCTATATGTTGCACCAAAAAGGATTTTACCATTGTCCGACAGAGGCAAAGAACCTACTGCATTGTTACATCCCAAAAGGGCAGAGCAGAGGCAACATACACACACATACAAACAAACACTACAGGGACAAAAGTATTGGGACACCTGCTCTTTCACTGTTTCTACTGTCCAGGATTTTTCCTTCTATCAAATTCTACAGCACTGCTGTAGAGATCTGATTGCATTCAGCCACTAGAGCATTGTTAGTGAGGTCAGAATGTTAAATGATGATGATCACCACCCCACCTCCTCATCCCCAACTCATCCCAAAAGTACTAGAAGAAGCACCACCTTTATAGAGCTTTATACCCCCCTAGTCCTCGCTTGGCATTGTGCCAATAGGATCATCTAGTTGATCTACTCCAGAGAGTCCTATTCTATTGGCAGTACTTCTTCTCGACAGGGACAAGACAAGCTGTGTGTGCATTTGCACATCTGTGTCAGCAATGGGTGCAACTTTAAAGTAGCTGAATGCATTTATTAGAAGGGGTGTCCACAAATATTTGGACATAAGCTATTTTTAACACTGAGATCTTTACTGGTCAGTCGGTACCTGGTACTTCAGGTTGCTGTGTTCAGCGGAGCCGGCCGAAGCTGAAGGAAGACTCTGTGGCTTGGTGAATGAGAGCGGGCCGAAGGTCATCTCACCATCCCGGTCCTTCTCTCGACCCTTCCATCCATCCAGACTTCCCTCTGGCCCCACCCCCTCATCATCCCCCTCCAGTGAGAAGGCATCGTCGATGGTGAACTGCGTCGCCATAGCTACACACCCTCAGGCACTCACTGGGTGACGGACGGCGATCACTGCAGGGAAGACGGATGAACCAGTTTCATTACTAAATAAAACCAGTTTCAATTAACAAGACATCGAGCTCCTAAAGCCCCACTCCAGACCCAGAGCGTAGCTGGGTCGGTTTGTTTACCTCTCCTGGTCTCACTTCAATTAATGTTTACAACGGCTTTTAAATCCAGAGCATCAGATAATGTAGCTAACAAGTAATAATAATAACAATAATAATAACAGTCTCATTGATTTGACAGAACAGACAGAGTTATACAGCGTTGGATTAGTTGATTCCTAATGGTTAATAGTGGTAAATCTGACAGCCTTCAGTTCTACCAGTGAAGGCCGACCACTGGGAGAGCTTATTTAGATAAATCTGCCCAGATACCACGGAGAGAACAATCCTGATTGGACAATTTTGTGCTACAGAACTAAATACTGTAATATCGTGGCGTTTGGCCTGACTCTGGCCTACAAAGCCAAGACTGGACCGGCCAGCTCCTCCGTACTTGATGGCGATGGTCAAAAGCCGATCTGCACCAAGAGCCCTTCCAGCTTCAAGTACGGCTCGGCTCGACCCGCCATCCTTTAAGATCCACGGAAGACGAGCGTCCAGACTTTTTACTGTCCTGCACCGAAGTGGAGGAACGAACTTCCCCTGGGTGTCCGAACAGCAGAGTCCAACGCTCTCTGTCCTCAAACCCAGACTGATATTGACTTGTGTTTAGTAGTGTCTTAACTTGAACTTTAGTCTATTTAAACTAGCTGAGTTTTTCTTAAGTAAACAGCAAAGCACTTTTGTAAGTCGCTCTGGAGAAGAGCGTCTGCTAAAGGCCATAAATGTAAATGTTTAAACAGCAGCTTCATTCTACAGAAGATCAAAAGTTATTTTTTTAATTCACAGAAATCTATAGACCTTCTCTAAAGGCACTGAAGGCTCCTCACTGGTTAAGACCCTTGTTTTATTCAGTTTAGTTCAATTCAAAGCAGCTTTGCAGAGATCCGGGTTGGAGCCTCTTTAGAGCGAGCTAGTGGCAACTCCTTAAAGTCGAGAGGAACCAGGACTTAAAAAGGGGAACCCATCCTCTTCGGGTCGACACCGGATAAAAAAACAACAACACTAATGTATGCGTGTGTGTGTGTGTGGGTGTAATATTATATATATATATATATATATATATAAATAACATAAATAAAGTAAATTGTAGGCTTTGCCAGAGTTTCATCTGAGAGGTATTGCCCCATCTGCTGCAGTAACAGCCTCCATTCTTCTTTAAAGGCTCTACTACTCCATTTGTTGGAAACATTGCTGTAAGAAGTTGATAGCACTCAGCCAAACACAGCACTAGTGAGCTTAGGTTGGATCATTAACGACAGGTCATGCAGTCCTACAGTGTGAGGAAGCACAGAATCCAGTGTATTCGAGGCGAGCTGCTGATCACCTGCTGCTCAGGCTGTGAGAAGAGTGTGCGGACCTGCAGGACTAGCAGTTAGCATCATGCTAAATGGTGTACATTGGCTTCCGTTGATTGTTAGCGACGTTAGCTTCGGAGCTCCAGGGTAAAACTGAAGAAGCTAGCTAGCTCAACTGACTGGGGGGGTTTAGGGTGGGAGGGTTTGGGATCAGGGCTGTAAACAGGTGCTTGGTTTAATGAGTCACAGGTTACTGCAGCACCTGACTGAAAACAACAACAACAACAACAACAACAACAACAACAACAACAACAACAACAACAACAATCCCAGTAAAAGAAACCCGTAAACCCTTCACTGGGGAAGCCCAGCTCTGGAGGTCCGCAGCAGGGAGAGGAGGGCCGTGTGTCCAGGGGAAGCTCAGCCCGACCCCGGAGCTGTAGCCTCGGCTCCGCGGATCCGCAGAAAAGCCAAACTCCAGACTTACTGTCGAGGTTCCTCCTTCTCAGAGCGCCACACGCCGACGCTTAGGCCCCAGTCCTCCTCCTCGCCATGTAAACTAACCTAATAAACAGACTTTAAGTATTAAAATAATAAAGTTTATAAACTTTCCGCAGCTGCAGCAACTTTCCTCCAGCGCCGCAGATCTCGCTCTCTGTCTCGCTCAGCGCTTCCCTCGCCGCCCGCAGCAGCGCGGAGCTCCGCATCGCCCCCAGCGGCCTGGAAGCGCAGCAGCAGCAGCAGCAGCAGCAGCAGCAGGAGGAGGACAGGAGCGAGCCCAGCTCTTCTTAAAGGTGAACTCGGGGCCCCATGCAGATTTCCATTTGGACCCCCCCCCCTGCATTTGCCCAACAGGGGCAGCAGCCAGCAGCAGAAATTGATTAATCTAGTATATATATATATAAAAAAAAAAATTAAAAATGGCTTTTACCTGTTTAATACTGTTTCATTTTATCATTCAATGTTATTTTTAAATATATATATATATTTTTGCATGATATCTTGGTGCTCTTGGGGGCCCCCTGATGGCACTGAGGCCCTAAGCAGCCGCCTAATTCGCCTAAATTATGGGTTTAAAAAGTCATTCAGAGTGTTTTGGTGTGAAAATTATTTATTTAATTAATTTATTATTTATTTATTGTGATTATTATGTTATGATATTATGGTTATGCTGCACACCTGAGCAGTAGAGCTGTCTTATGTGGTGGTTCTTTGACTTATTTATCAATAACTAATAAATAGTTCTGATCAGAGGAGGACGGGTCGAGTTTCTTCCTCCAGCTCTGAGGGAGGTTCTCCTGCACGGTGGTCTTCACTGGCTGCTCACTGGGGGTCTTAGGTTTTCATGTCTTCTTATGATGTTGATTTCTTGTCTGTTTACTAATTTGATTGATAAATAAGGAGTGTGAACCTCAAACACTGATGTTTCTCCTTCCCAGAGACCCAGAACCTAAACAGCAGCTGTAAAACAGGCCAATGCGAAAACCCCGGAACTGCGAGGTAACAGTCCTGACTCGTTAAAGTTACACCCCCAACAGTTCCAACATCTCTAGAGAAAGCTCAAGTCAAAGCTGGTGAAGTGGTAAAACGCGACGGCGACCTCAGGAGAACATGCTGTTGTTGATACTGGAGAGCAGCTCATCACCTCCAGACTGGGCTAGTTATGAGAACAGGGGGATGGGCATTACTGATACCGAGTGCTGATTGGTTGGCTAGCTGACGCTGGAGTTACGGCCGGTTACGACACCACTGCTTCGTTTGGTGATAACAATGGCCAGCAGTTAAGGTCCTGGCCAGATAATCTACTCTCTACATGCTCTCTGCTACACCTTCTGTAGTTCTGTCTGGCCCTCTGGTGGTCAGGGCCCTGGGCTTGGGCCCCTAATGCGCACTAGAGAGACACTAAAAAAATCTTAAAGGGTCCCCAGAGTTTAAATATTGAAGATTTCCTCTTTACGTCTGTTTTTTACAGGGTTTTACACCCTTTGTTTTTCTGTCTGAGGGTTCAGTAACATTATTTCTGCCTGTGTGTGTTTTTCAGTCTCACCGCTAGATGGCACCATTACATTGTCAAGGAAATGGAAAGGTCATTTCAGTGCTTTTGATACTGAACACTGAGCTCCCCTCAAATAACAGCTGTTCAAGCTAGGTTCTGCTGTATCTACACTCCTACAATAAAGGGCACTACAAAGGGTGGTTTGTAGAGTGATGTAGATTTATTTTTTGTCCCATAAACCATTTTTGTTGTTGTTGTTGTTAAAGAGATGTGTGTGATGAACCTTTTAAAGATTTATATATATATATTTAATATACTGCCAGCCCCCTCAAAAAACACACTCTAATATTTCAATGGACCGCTTTTAGCTTTTCAAACGATTCTCAAATGGGGTTCAGGTCTGGACTCTGTGGTGGCCAATCAACGTGTGCAAATGAGCCATAATTCCCCCCAAACCAGCCTTTCACAATTTGAGCCCGGCAAATTCTTGGGGACCCCCTGATGACATTGCGGGCGTCTAATTTGAATATGCCTTGAGCCGGCACCACCACCACCGAGTTTTTTTAGACTGAATTGAATAGATTAGTGTTTTGGTGTGAAAATTATTTATTTAATTCATTTATTATTTATTTATTGTGATTATTATGTTATGATATTAAGGTTATGCTGCACATCTGAGCAGTAGAGCTGTCTTATGTGGTGGTTCTGTGACTTTTATTAATAATTTATCAATAGTTCTGATCAGAGGAGGACGGGTCGGTCCCCCTTGCGAGTCTTGGTTCCTCCCAAGGTTTCTTCCTCCAGCTCTGAGGGAGGTTGTCCTGCACTGTGGTCTGTGGTCTTGCATTGTCATCTTGGGATGTGCCGGTGCCACCAGGGAAGAAAAAAAAAAATCCACTGATGGACTATCCTGGGCCTTCAGTGACCTTATTTTTTAGGCTTATAACGCTGCTGAACCTCGACCTGACCTCCTGCAGCAGCTCCAGATCAAAGCACTGCCCCCACGGGCTCGTACAGTAGGCACCAGACATGATGAGTGCATCACTTTAGCCGCCTCTCTTCTCACCCTGACATGCCCATCGCTCTGGAACAGGGTAAATCTGGACTCATTAGACCACATGACCTTCTTCCATTGCTCCAGAGTCCAAGCTTTATGCTCCCTAGCAAATTGAAGGCGTTTCTGCCGGTTAGCCTCACTGACCAGTGCTTTTCTTAAGGCTACACAGCTGTTTAGTCCCAATCAAGATTCACTCCTCAAAGAGGAGGTTTCCCCACCATCCTTCCACTTTTTAATAAGGCATTGGACTCTTCTTAACCCGATTTCAGTAGTTTCAGCATCGCCTTAGTTGTTTTCTCTGCTTGCCAATAATCTGACCCTTCTGAAACAGGTGAACAGCTTTTCCTCGACCACAGGATGTGTCTTTCCACCTGGTTGTTTAAGAAAGAGAAGCTGCTCACTGCATCAGTCAGGGTTAAATAACTTGTTGCCAGCTGAAACATAATCACCCATGCAGTAATTATCCAATGGGAGGCTCTTACCTATTTGCTTAGTTAAATCCAGGTGGTGACCTTTTTTTGGCCACTCAAAGAACCCATTGTAGAGTCTTTATTTCTAAGAATGTGGATCTGTAAATGTGTCTTTAGCTTTACGCTTGAGCTACGAGGCTAATGTAGTAGTGTAGTAATGAAAGCCTACACCCTACCGTTACATACTGGCTAAATCATCACAGTATTCTCAAAGTATGAGGAGGTGTCCAGTAATCTCTACCTGTTTACTGACTTGATTGTGTGCTTTCTGACACTGTCAGACTCTCTGTCATTTATATGAAGGATAATATGATACAGCGTTAGAACTCATTAATACTCCTGTGGCTGAATACAATCAAATCCCCACAGCATGTACCAGCATTTAAAAATAGGACTGCAGTGGAGCAATACCCTAGAATTCAGAAGAAACTATGGAGGAACCTATGATTTTACTAAAACATTTTACAAAGGGCTCTACTTTAGCGATCTTGATTTAGGGGGCGTGTCAGTGTGTCTTTGCTATGGTAACGATGGGAAAAGTTTGCCTTGCTTGGCTCGAGATGCTCAAAAGTCATGTACTGAGTCTCTTAATGAATCATGGGTGTGTTTTTTTGGGCGTAACATGCAGTAATAAACCAGAGAGCCTTTAAGAGCCAGGTGCGGTCTGACTGACCTTGGCGGATTGCTATTGCAGTGGTGTAAAGCGTGGGGGCGGGGGTACGAGCGACGGGCTGCACGTGCCTGTGTTGACAATTCATTGCCGAGATAGCAACGACCGTCTGATTGACGAACGTCTGTGTAGGCTTTCTAGGTTTTCAGTCAGTGGTGCACCTCTGGGCCGAGATACACAGCAATACTCCAGAAACTGACCTGAACACCCCTCATTTCGAGACACAATTCACAATCAACGCTGCTGATGAAACGATGCAGGCGGAAGGACTGAAAATAGACTGTTAGCAGGGTGGAAGATAGCAATGAGCATCGCAACACGTCTTGCGCAGGGTGTAAGATAGGGCCCATAAAGTGTTACACAAGCTAAACTGAATAAAACAAGGGTATTACCAGTGAGGAACCTCCAGGGCCTTCAGAGGTCTAATGATTTCTGGGGAAAAAAAAAAAAAAAAAAAATATATATATATATGTATCTGTAATTGGTTGAGAGTTCACTGGTAGAACTAAAGAATTAGGAACCAACCAATCGTGTTCTGATTTACAGCAGGTAGAACCAGTTTCGAGGCATGGACTCTACAAGACCTCTGGTATCTGGACACCTTCAGATGTTAGCAGTAGATCCTGTAAGTCCTGTAAGGTGTGAGGTGGGCAGGGCCTTCATGAGCATCACTGAGCCTTAGACACCCATGACCTTGTCACCGGTTCACCGACTGTCCTTTGTTGGAGCACTTTTGGTAGATTCTGACCACTGCATACGGGGAGGAACACCCCACAAGACCTGCCTGATGTTCTGGAGATGTTCTGACCCAGTCATTATCTAGAACATCACAGTTTGGTTCTTGTCAAAGTGACTCAGTTTCTCACTCCGTCACTAAACTGAGCACAGTACTAATAATACAATACCCCCCTACTGGCTGTATGCTGAACTGCAAAAACAAGCATATGTAAAAATACGGTTAAAGCAGTATTGTGTGAGAATTGGTACTTTTTGCTCATGGGCAAACCATGCTTTGAGCGCCCCCTTCACGAGCAGCTGTACACATGCAACTTGCTCATGTGGGGTTCACATGGGTGGAACTTCAGGAGGGCATGAGCTCTCAGTGGGTTTGTACATCCATTTGGCGTCCCATCTAGGTCCCATATAATGTTTAACCCCTTCTGGTGCTATCACTAACCCTGGTGGCACCATGGTGGGCTTCCACATTTAAGGCCAACATGGAACCCATGGAAAAAACATCCCAGGCTACTCATACAGGAGCCACAGGCCTCACATGGACATGCTATCTGGGAGTTGATGGAGAAAGATCTAGGGGGGGAAGGTCTAAATTTCACCAGCTGACTTGTTGTTGTTGGTGCAGCGGTGTCTCCTATTACATACAGAACCACGCTGGAGTTCAGTGAGCTCTTCAGAACCTCCCGTTCTTTCACTGATGTGTGGAATAAAGATAGACTGCAGGACTAGGGGCTGGATTTTATACACCTGTGGTGGCAACGGACCTGAATTCAAAGATTAAGAGGTGCGTCCCAATACTTTTGTCCAATAACGTGTCTCGGAAGATGCTGTTTTTTTAGTAGACAGAGCGCTCAGGTTCCGAATGATACACCACATTTAAAACATATAACCAAACATGTTATTTTATTGTCTTAAAAAGTAACACAATCTCCCAACTGGGTATATCACATACACTACAACAACAAGTAAACACCAGTACTACACAAATAGGGACTTTTTTCAAATATTATAGACATTACAAAAGATCCCTCGTATCTTTCAGTTTTCTTTTTGAAGTTATTATACTAAGCATGGCAGATCAACTTCGTCAACAGCATGACACTGTACACTGTCACCATTTAGAAACAATGTTGTCTGACGCTGTTCTAAAATCCATAATGTTAAGGGAAGACATTTCATGGACTTGTCATTTTATTTCATATGAAATAGTTTACAATATAAACAAAGCATCCTTCTTGGATGGACTTTACAGCAACCAGAGACCAGGCATTTCAGTGCAAACGTTTTGTACAAGGCAGTCTTGGC
Source organism: Salminus brasiliensis (assembly GCF_030463535.1). Classification (NCBI taxonomy): domain Eukaryota; kingdom Metazoa; phylum Chordata; class Actinopteri; order Characiformes; family Bryconidae; genus Salminus; species Salminus brasiliensis. Next base: position 48,211,021 of record NC_132881.1, read on the forward strand.
TGCAATACTCCCTTTTGTCTATCAAAAGCTAAGACGAGGAAATGAAAAAGAATAATTGCAATAATCATAATAATAATAATGGTGGTGATCATGTGACTGGGAGGGTTAAACAAACGATAAACAAAGCTTAACAAGAAAATGCGACAGGAATTGTAAAATGCATCCTTGGACAGAGTGTGTGTTTGAGTCTGGGAGACTATAGATAGATAAGACTAAGCCGTCTGTAAGCCCTCGGCTGGGCGCTCAGTAACCCAGTACACAGAATTAAAGCTACGACCTGTAGGATTTTACTTATTTGGTTCAGAAAATAACATGGAAAATATATCTGTCTGTTCATTCACAGTTCTGTGCAAATATCCTGGCCTGTAATGAACTCTATATAACATTAGAATAAACCCAAATAAACATAAAGTCAGTGGTCAGTGAGAGTGTCTACCTGTAATTAACTCTATATAACATTAGAATAAACCCAAATAAACATAAAGTCAGTGGTCAGTGAGAGTGTCTACCTATAATTAACTCTATATAACATTAGAATAAACCCAAATAAACATAAAGTCAGTGGTCAGTGAGAGTGTCTACCTGTAATTAACTCTATATAACATTAGAATAAACCCAAATAAACATAAAGTCAGTGGTCAGTGAGAGTGTCTACCTATAATTAACTCTATATAACATTAGAATAAACCCAAATAAACATAAAGTCAGTGGTCAGTGAGAGTGTCTACCTGTAATTAACTCTATATAACATTAAAATAAACCCAAATAAACATAAAGTCAGTGGTCAGCAAGAGAGTCTACCTGTAATTAACTATATATAACATTAGAATAAACCCAAATAAACATAAAGTCAGTGGTCAGCAAGAGAGTCTACCTGTAATTAACTCTATATAACATTAGAATAAACCCAAATAAACATAAAGTCAGCGGTCAGCGAGTGTCTACCTGTAATTAACTCTATATAACATTAGATTAAACCCAAATAAACATAAAGTCAGTGGTCAGTGAGAGTGTCTACCTGTAATGAACTCTATATAACATTAGAATAAACCCAAATAAACATGAAGTCAGTGGTCAGTGAGAGTGTCTACCTGTAATTAACTCTATATAACATTAGAATAAACCCAAATAAACATGAAGTCAGTGGTCAGTGAGAGTGTCTACCTGTAATTAACTCTATATAACATTAGATTAAACCCAAATAAACATAAAGTCAGTGGTCAGTGAGAGTGTCTACCTGTAATGAACTCTATATAACATTAGAATGAACCCAAATAAACATAAAGTCAGTGGTCAGTGAGAGTGTCTACCTGTAATGAACTCTATATAACATTAGAATAAACCCAAATAAACATAAAGTCAGTGGTCAGTTAGCGTGTCTACCTGTAATTAACTCTATATAACATTAGAATAAACCCAAATAAACATAAAGTCAGTGGTCAGTGAGAGTGTCTACCTGTAATTAACTCTATATAACATTAGAATAAACCCACATAAACATAAAGTCAGCGGTCAGTTAGCGTGTCTACCTGTAATTAACTCTATATAACATTAGAATAAACATAAACTCAGTGGTCAGTGAGAGTGTCAACCTGTATTTAACTCTATATAACATTAGAATAAACCAAAATAAACATAAACTCAGTGGTCAGTGAGAGTGTCTACCTGTAATTAAGTCTATATAACATTAGTATAAACCCAAAAAAACATAAATACAGGTCTTCCTCCAGGCGAGCTCTGGTAATGGGTAACACACTCACTCACAACAGTGAAATAAACCCTTTCTGTCCAGATAAACAGCTGTGTGGGGGTACTGCATCATATCACTGGAAAATGATATTTATAAGCTGTTTATCCAGAAAGTAAATGTTTATTTGCTCAGAAAAATATTAGAAATCTTTGTGGCAGCTGGAGGCATCGAGGTGTGTTTTATCTTACTGTATCCTAATGAGTTTTTAGAATATACACTTATTACCCCCCATGGTTTCAGACAATCTGCTGAGGTGGCGAAGACGTTTGCACAGTACTGCACAGCATATACACTACATTCACTTCCACTTTATCTAGTCATTTTGAAGCGTTCCTATTGGTACACTGCACAGGTACATTTTTGCTCACCAAGGTACAAACATTGTAAAGGTACAGCGTGGTCCCTCAGGCCCAACTGTGCCCCTTCAGAAGTAGAGAAATGGCCCCAATTAACCCAGCAGAAGGTGTTTATTCGCCATCATCCAATATCCGGTTTGGCCCATCAATACTTCATTTTAGATCTGGTGGAGAAAAGTATAAGATCCCTGAGGAACCTCTGAAGGTGCTTTAAGGAATCTTCAGGGAACCCTTTCCTTCTAAAAAGCTGGTTTCTTGAAGGTTCTCTTAAATTGAGGAACCTCTGCTTGGGCAAGTTCCTGAGGGATCTTAGACTTTCAACAGTGGCACAAGACACTAACTTGTCCATTCATACTGCATTTATGTTTATTATATAAATGTTATACATTATAGGCAAGACTATGCGTCTGCACAGTAATATATATATATATAAAGTAATATAGTGGTCTAATAAAGTAATATATATATATTGCTGCAATAAAAAACATGTATCTCCATTTTTGTCCATTTTTTACTTTTCCTTATCATTTGAACCCTGTAGCTGCTTCTGTACACTGTGTAATTAATTCTGAACGAATGGACCAATAGAAATGCTCCAAAATGGCTTGGAATATATTTTTTTACATTGACTTCCATTGAAAGCTCTATTGAAAGGATTTTTCTTTCTCTTGTAAAGGTTTTCATTGGACAGTGATGATATATATATATATATATATATATATATATATATATATATATATATATACTTTTAACAGTGCCGTTGGCTTGCTCACTTTGATCCTTCATGTCTTATGTTATTTCTTTTTTGTCTCTGTCTTTTACTAATGACTAATTATGTAAAGCGGCTTTGTGACGACAGTTGTAAAAAGCTCTACAAATAAATTTGACTTGAATTGACTTGAGATATATATATATATATATATATCGGTATATATAAGGGTAATATAGGCTATATCATCCTCAGTACTCAGTATATCATCCTCTGAACTGCATCAGGAACAATCTCTGCCACCAAAAATATGATTTAACACCAGAACCATACAGGTTGTAGCTTCAGCCCCTTTCTCTGGGATAGTCAGGCTGCCGTACTGCCACATAAATGAGCTCATCCTTAAAAGACTTTACTACAACTATCCTGTTCTTCTTATAGGCTGTAACTGTGACTACATCTCACTGTCCTAGGGAGAGAATTTAGAGGTACATCTACATCCACATCTGTTTGTTTGTTTGTTTGTTGATGATGTTTAAGGTGAGTAGCGCCTCCGTCCAGATGCATTTTAATGGTGCGTATGGTTTAGTGGTAGATCGCTGCACTCTGGGTGCTGAGCTGGACTCATGGTGAGAGCGCAGAGAGCTGGGGGACGGCTGCACAATGATCATAAAAAATAAAATAAATAATAATAATAATAATAAAAAGGAGGAGACTGTAGGTTTCTACACAGCTGGCAAATGAGAAGAAGACACGTCTGTCCAGAAAAACAAAGAAGAACAAGGAGAAACTAAAGCAAGTAGGTTGAGATTGAACGACAGCACTTAGTACTGAGTAAAGTCCGCTTAGTTACGACGTCCGCCGCTCCATGGAAACATTCAGAGAGGAGGCTGATAGCACTGTGGTCCACAGACAAAGCATCCACGCTCAACCTTGCCTTATACACAGGTGGTGGAGGTAGCTAGTTATGTGCATGTAAGTGGGGTTTTGGACCTTGTGTGTGTGTGTGTGTGTGTGTGTGTGTGTGTGTGTGTGTGTGACAGGGAGTGCTGTATTGTAGTAAATGTCCTCAAATCAAAACACAACGAGAAGTCTCGTCTGCCTGAACACTGATGAAACAACCGAAAAACAAGAAGCATGAAAACCAGGAGGAACGTCACACCGGTGCTACTTTCTTCTTCTGGACCGTCCACTGCGTCCCACCAGCCTTAAGTACAGCGTCCGACCCCCGCAGAGAGTGAAGCAATGGTTCGAATGGTTCCACAGATCGATTGAACGTCAGCAGGCACCGAAGATTTCTAAGACTCGTGTCGTTTGAACAGTGAGAGGGACGCGGGTTATGAAACAGGGCCTCGTCCCCCATTCCATGACCTTCTGCTGTTTAAGAAGCGATAGCTGTCAGAAGCTTCATCGCATCTCACCACACCTTCTGTGTCGACTCGTTTGGGAGCTCAGATTGAGCTCAAGCTCAGACAGGCTGAGGAGGTTCTGAGGCCGTATCGCCGGGCCTGTTCACACCTTGCATCAACATGTGCCTTCAGGATCATATATTCAGAGGAGATGAACAGTCCCATCATGCCATGACTACGTTTACATGCAAACCGCAGCCAGACTTAAGCCCGGGTGAGAATCTGGAGCAAAGCGAGATGCTGTAGGAACGTCCAATATAGCTCAATTTCTGCTGTTTTTCACTTTTCTCCATAATGTGAATCTGGCAGTTGTTCTTCATGCTGTTTTAGAATTTCATGATGAATGGACCAATAGAAATGCTCCAAAATGACTCAATTATGAATAAAATATTTTCCCATTGACTTTCATTGAAAGTTAAGAAGGTTTTTCCTTCTCCTGTAAAGTTGCCATTTTGGAGATACAAGGTTCTGTGTGACAGTAGTGATCTATTAGTTTGTTAATAATTGTTCATAATTATGAATTTATCTTTACAGGAGAAGAAAAGGCCCTTCTGAACTGTTGGTCAATGGAGGTCAATGTGAACAGACTTTATTCCCAGTCATTTTGGGTCGTTCCTCAGGAGATACGGTGTAAAGAACATCTGATGCTTTCAAACGATGCAAAGATAAATTAATAAATAAATCATGACTAAAATGGAGATGATTTTTGTTCCAACAGTGAAGAATTGTTTCTTGTACACTAATATATCAGCACTGTCACACAAAAACCTCATATCTTCCAAATATCATTTACTTTATTTATTCATTTTATTTATTAATTTATTTCAAATTTTCCCTATTTTTTCTACTCAATCTAGAAGGCCAATAGCCCAATCCTCCACTTATGTGAACCCCCCCCATCACTAGCAATATGCCCAACACTGGAGTGAATGGTGCATTCACTCTGCATCCGCTGATGCAGCATCGCTAGGTAGCATCTGCGCCAGGTAGCATCACGCTCGGAGGAAAGCACAGCTCCCCAGCTGCAATACAACAGCTAACCAAGGCCTGTGCTGACCATCATCACAACAGGAGTGATGTGGGGAGGAGGAAATGCCATCAACCCACCCCTGAGAGAGCGAGGCCAGTTGTGCTCTCTTTGCCTCCGGCTACTGATGGCAAGCAGCATGGCCTGGGATTCGAACCAGGAAGTCCAGGACGATTTCATATTCGAAGTCATATTGGAGCATTTCTATTGGTCCGTTCATCATGGAATTTAATGGCAACTATTATATAACGTGAATGTTGCTGTGTATATTGGTCTGGCTTTATAAAGCTAGACGCCCCCTTCTGGACACATCAGCAGTTTGAGTTTCCTGCTGTTCAGAAAGATCTGCATTCTTTTTATCTTTCCTTTTAAATATCGAACGCCATCCATTTCTGACAGAATATTTAACGTGATTGACGGCTCACCCTCTCCGCAGTGCGGCTCTTCTGCCGTTAGTTTTGCTGTTAAAACACTGCTGTTAGGCCAGGGGTAATACCACTGTGTGAGACAGGGGGTATATGTGTAATGCCTCAGACTATGAGAATACACAGCACCTCAGTCAGACTATGAGAATCACAAGACCACTGTCGCGTGTGTAAACACACACACACTATATGTCCAAATGTTTGTAGACACCCCTTCTAATGAATGCATTCAGCTACTTTAAGTTGCACCAATAGAATGAACCCAGACAACAGAGAACGGCTCCTCCCAGCCCCGCCCATCCTGTCCTGGTCTCAACGCAGAGGGCACCCCATTAGTATCTCTAAAACATCATGGTTCTTTAAAGAGTCAAATGACTCTAAATTAATCATTCACTATAATGATTCATTCATTCTGAATCAGTTACAGATGATTAGGCTGCTAAGTAGCACCCATGGCTGGCACAGCTGTGCAAATGCACACGCACAGCTTGTCTAGCCCCTGTAGAGAAGAAGTACTGCCAATAGAATAGGACTCTCTGGAGCAGATACACTAGATGAACCTATCGACACCATGCTGCCCAATAATGGCAGGCGTGGGCTAGTAGAGGGGTATAAAGCCCCCCAGCGTTGAGCTGTGGAGCAGTGGGAGAACTGTGTTCTCTGGGATGATGGATGGTGGTGCTCTGTCCAGTACTTTTACGATGAGCGGAGGAGTTGGGAATGAGGTAGGATGGTGATTGTCCAAAATCAAAGCCTTTCCTGGACAGTAGAGGCAGTTACTCCAACAGAAGCAGGGTGAACTAGTTTTCATCCCCTTGACTTCAGAAGCAGCAGTGAATGAGCAGGTGTCCCAATACTTTTGTCTATACTGTGTAGCAGATATGTAGGAACAGGGTGGAAGGGGAGGTGGATCCCACTCCATATCCAAATGGGCTGTTGTATATGTTGTAGAAGAAGCAGGTGTGCAGGTGAGGAGATGGGAAGGTTTACATCAACTGAACGTCTTCACAGATCTCAGGCAGATCTCAGATTCCACAAACAGGGTTCGTCATGGAAACGTGGTTCTTCTTAGGGCTCAAAGAACCCTATGTAGCACCTTTATTAATTTGATTTAAGAGAGTATTCAATGCAAATTGTTCCACTGTTATTGTTAGAGCAGTGAAAGGCCCTGATCACACCTGGCATAAACATACGCCTCAGATGATCCGATCTCAAGGGGGCGCTGAACACAGAGCCAGTGACCACATGTGAAGGGATTTCCACTGGAGGAAGAGCCGAGTCGTGTGCTCTGCACCCAAATCATGCATGAGCTGGAGACGAGATGCAGCTGCTATGGATGCTGACTGCTGCTGTGGAGGATAAAACACATGAACAGTCGGATACTGTATGTCCAAATGTTTGTGGACACCCTTCAAATGAATGCATTCAGCTACTTTAGGTTGCACCCATTGCTGATACAAAACACACACACACAGCTTGTATAGTCCCTGTAGAGAAAAAGTACTGCCAATAGAATAAGACTATTGGGAGCAGATAAACTAGATGAACCTATTGGCTCCACGCTGCCTAATAATGCCAGGCGTGGGCTAGTAGAGGGGTGTAAACCCCCCCAACATTGAGCTGTGGAGCAGTGGAAGAACTGTCTTCTCTGGAATGATGGTGGTGGAGCTCCATCCAGTACTTTTAGAGTGGTGATCATCTTTGAACATCCTGACCTCACTAACGCTATTGTTAGTTCTGGTTGAATGCAATGAAATCCTCACAGCAATGCTCCTCCTCCAAAGTCTAATAGAAAGTCTACTTCTCTGGACAGTAGAGACAGTTACTCCAACAAAAGCAGGAGAAACTCTTTTCAATATCCTTGATTTGAGAAGAAATAATGATTGAGCAGGTGTCCAAATACTTTTGTCCATATAGTGTATCTTCATGGCTGTATGACTACAATACGCTCTTACCGCTGAATGCTAAACACACTCTCCCAGACAGAACCCCTGAGATGTGTTGTGTAGCCATGGAAAAACGTTGCTCCAGCGTGGAAAAGCACTTTCGCCATGGCTAACATAGACGTGCTCACAGCGCCATCTTGTGGTAGATCTAAGCAAGTGTCTATTTTTTTCTTCTTCTTAACTTGGATTCCGAACTCCAAACAGGTCTCGCCCTTCTTATGTGTGCTGTGTGTCCTATGGCGTAGTTCTAGGTGTACTGTAGGTGGTACCGCATTACTGTTGAGGGTGCATCGAGCTGCTTTAGCGTTCACACTTCTGATGTCATGTGGTCATCTGAGTGCCTGACCGCCTCCAAAGGTGGCTTGAGTGATTAGATCACAAAGCTTCTCCAAATGCTCCCTACCCCATTCACCATTGATAATCCAATCAGCTAAGATGCATGCTAATGCCAGGTGTGACCAGGGAACCCCTTTTCAGTGCTCTGTAGAAGCCTTTATTGTGGTATCTGCAGCAAGCCTATTGGGCAAATGGTTCACTAACAGATGAAGCTGATTGGCTCTCGTTATTGAAAGGCCGGACTTTCCATAATATAGCCACCATAATGAGGCGTGATTCATATTTTAGTCTCCTCCTTTTATAATGTCAGATGAGGAACCATGGTTACAGAAGGACAGCTTGAGGTGCTTTTCTGCAGTGAAATCAGATCCCAGGGGTGGGCACCGGGAACCAGAGTCCAGCACAGTTTGCGGAGTCCCCTGCTAAACAGAGCAACTCAACCTGGCAATTAACAGGTGAGTTGGATCAGGTGTGCTTGAGCAGGCGAAGCCTTTAGAGTTTAGAGTGAACCCAACCACAGTACAGACATATGCAAAAGTTTTGGCACCCCTGATCAAAATACGTGTTTTGTGATGTTGTGTATATATTCTGTACAGAGACACTTCTGCACATTTTAATACACAATTACTGGTTTTTTTTTCATTGAACATAATGAGATAATGGGAAAAAATAAAATAATAATAATAATAATAAAAAAAAATTAAAATCATTAATATAAAGAAATAAAATAAATGGGAAAAAGATTAATCATATTTTTTGCAAATTTTAAACACATTTTTACAACTGAATTTAACAGATCAGCGCTGCTGTGTGTTGATTTTGTTTTGGCAGAATTTGCAACATTTACATTTTGTGGTTAATAATAATAATAAATTTTATTACTGATTATTTTGAAAATATTGTCATTCTTAAATGTAGATCTATCTATCTATCTATCTATCTGTCTATATATATATATATATATATATATATATATATATATATATATATATTTTTTTTTTTTTTTTTTTTTTTAAGAATCTATTTATTTCATTTTATTTTTTGTCACTGATGGAATAAAACCTGGTATCGTAACTTTTACAGGAGAAGGAAGAAACCTTCTTACCTTTCAGTAGAAGTCAATGTAATATGACAATATTTTCATAGTAATCAGTAATAAAGTTGATTAACCAAAAAATGTAAATGTTGCAAATTCTACGAAAACAAAATCAACACAGCAGCGCTGATCTGTTAAATTCAGTTTTAAAAATGTGTTTAAAATGTGCAAAATATATGATAATATATTCATTTTCCTGTAGAGATTTGTTTACTTATTTACACTCCGAACATCAACAACACAAAAACAAAGAACCACCAAAACCCGGTCATTTCAGTCAGGAGTGCCCAAACGTGCATCCCACTGTCTATCCCGACACCAGGGTGCACTGGAGCAGATCTGCTGATCCTGATACATGAACGTGATGCGAGGCAGAATTTGGAGCCTGGATATTAGCTCAGCTTGTGGAGAAAAGCAACATGTTGTCTTTAATGTAAAGCATCTTTACCAGCTGAAAAGGTTCTTCACACCCACACGTCTCTCTTACTACCACGGTTCCTCTAGGTTCCTCTAAAAGGGGACCTTCTGTGGCGTCACTTTAAGAACCCTTTGTAGCACCTTTTTATTTTTGACAGTGTATGATATGGTTCTTTACCACCAAAATGGTTCCACGTCTGTTAGGAGAAAGGCAAAATGTATATATTATATAAAAATGTACAGAAAATGTGTGGAATGGAGATCCTTTAGCACAGCAGCTCAAACCCCTCTGCTCCTCTGAAATTCAATAAATACATCGGCACATATCAGCTTCAAATATCGGGATACAAATCAGAATATTCGGATAAATATTATTATATATATTTTTTACAGCAGTTATCTGCTGATTCTGATATGGTTCTGATATTATCGTGCACTCCTACTGGAGACACATTTCGATGCAAGGTGTAAACAAGCCCATTCACTGCCGGATTCAGAGCAGTTAGAAAGGTAGAGGTCAGAAAAAGCAACTAAATTCCTGTGCAACTCAACTTAAATAAATAAAGAGACATTTCAAAATATAAAAAAGTCCTAACACAGCAGCAAGGGGGCGTCCCACTGGCATCCCCATTTCCTCTTACCCAATCAGACTCAACCCCATCAGAGACACACAGAGCTTCAGAGCCACAGAACTGACCAGCATGCTTTCGAACTGACAGCGACGTCCACAAAACGGCCCGGTGCTCGCAGCCAGGACCCCCGTTCACCATCTCACCACAGAGGAGTAAACCGGACGTGACCCAGTGACCCTAAGGAGGTCTTAGGCATAAACACCTAAGTCAGTAAACGTAGCTAACCGACGCGTCCGCATCCACAGACGTCTACTTCCCCAAAGCCGTGACCTGGTGAACCGGGTCCTGGGCGGCGCGACCCCGGGTTGACTGATGTTGAGTTTGTTTGTTTTGTTTTCTTCTTTTCCTCCTAATAGAGTAACTATTCATGACCTGAGATTAAATGTCAGATAGAAACTTTAATGAAATAAGTAAATTCAGTAAGTGATGTACAGTCACACACATTACACTTGTATCTGCTTTGCCTTGTCTGGGTTTTAAACAAACCAAAAAACAAACAAAGTAAGAAAAAAACAAACAAACAAACAAACAAACAAACAAAAAAACAACAGTCCTTGTTTTTCCCTAAATGAATCCTTTAATTTCAGAATACGTTTTTTGTCACTTTTTTTTTTAGTAAGTCAATCTAAGCACTAGTTATTTTTTATAAGCATGAAAGTATGACTCCAGTTCTTATTACTTTATCAACAGAGCTAATGCTGTCGTGAAGAATGACTTTATTTTGGGGTTTATTATACAACATTATGAATCATGAATTTTAATGTTGTTCAAATGAGAGAATTTTCTTTTTTATTACCAGGTTTCTTCCGTATGTCATCATCACAATTCTCGATTTACAGCCGCTTTCTTAAAGCCGCGATGCGCATCCGTACGTCAAAGAGTGCAATTCCTAATCCTTCGGCGGGATGATTTCTTTTCCATGACTGAAAAAAAACGACTGTTATTACTGAAAAAATAAAAACCCAAAAAAATTAAAAACCCAAAAGCAAAAACCAAAAAAAAAAGGAAAAAAAGACCAGATATTTCAAGACTATCCTGGGTTTAAGAAAATAACTGTTGATTCAAGGTGGAGAATTTCCTGATTAATCGCTTGTCGAGAGAAATCATGTCGTGATTAATTTCCTTTTTTTGACTTTTTTCCGTTTTTTTCTTCCGTTTTTCTCTTTTTTTGCAGTGACTTGTTTATGCTGTAGGAACAGTCTGTGGAAGCCATTACCTGTGGGTTTTAACAGTCCCCGTGTGGTTTGAGGTGCTTGTCTCAGGGCAGGTTGACATGGGACCCCCCGGCTCTGACACACACCCCCCGTATTTTTTGTTGTTGTTGTTTTTGTTGTTGTTTTGCTTTGTTTTGTTTTTTTCTCTGCAGACTCGCCCGACTCCGCGCCCGTCCGTCCGTCCGCCCGCCTCCCCGCCCAGCTGCAGCCCGTGTCAGACGCTGGTGATGGAGGCGAGGCAGTTGGGAGATTTCTGCAGTTTCTCAGCCTGTGTGGTGGGGGGCTCGGGGATGGTGCGGAAGGTGAAGGGTGGGCCGATGCTGGTGGTGCCCATGTGACCCGGACTCAGAGCGGGGTTCTGCCGCCGGTTACTCTCCACAATACTCGAGGTGTTGGACGCCAGGCTCTCCCGTGTGCTGAGGCGAGAGACAGAAAACAGATAGAGAGGGTGAGAGAGGGAAAAAATTATTAATATTATAAATGCAAATGCAAAAGTTTGGGTACCCCAAAAGATCTGAGCTCTCAGATAACTTTGATTCTTGATCAGCTTGTGATCAAGGGCTGTGGCTTGTTCACAGTCATCAATCGAGATTAAGCCATGCTCATAGGATGGCTAGAACCCCTATTTGACCTCAAAAGGCCTTCAGGCCTCCAGTCCTCAGCGCCAAAAGGAAAGGAATATCTAATCAAGCCTTTTGGAAACAAGTTGGGCAGAAATGATTGGGGTGGTGGTGGTGGGTGTAGTGCTGGTACGAGTGTGTATATATATATATTTTTACACACGTCAGGGTCACTGCCAGCTTGTGGGTCTCCCACCCAAAAATAGTCTCTGTGGTCAGAAATGGACCCCTGATGAAGGTTGGTGTGGCCCAACAGATAACACCCCTACCTGCCACTGAGTTACAACACCATGTGGGAGACTGGGGTCCGGTTCCTGGTCTGGGTGACTATGCTGCGCTACACCAATAAGAGACCTTGGGCAAGACTCCTAACACTACATCAGCCCACCTCTGTAATATGAGTAACCCTGGAAGTCACTCTGGAGAAGAGCGTCAGATAAATGCCATAAGTGTAAATATAAATGAAGGGCTGGAGGATGGTTAACACAAAACTGTGCATCTACCAAACACCAGCAAGGTGGCGCTACAAGGACGTTTGGCGACGTGGCAGTAAGGAGATGATCAAATTCTGACAGCAGTAGTAGTTGTATTCTGTTGCTGGTGTAATAATGGACGACGTGGGGAGAGAGATGCATTTGGGAATGATGTCATAGCTAATTTGATGAGTCATCTGGGTAACAGTGGAAAATCGTGTGTGTGTGCGTGAGTACATGCGAGGAGGCATACATTGGCCTCTCATAAGCTCTCTGAGAGAATTAATTAACATACACAGCTGATCAAAGCCTAAATTAAGACTCAACAACTGTGAGGTAACCCCCTAAAGCATGGGTGTGAGTGCACACTTCAGTTCATAACTACAGAACTGAATCATTCATAGCGTATAATAACTGTTCATAGTAGATACTGAATATTTCATAGTTCCAAGTCATTTCGCAGGAGGTACTGAATAACTCTTAATTCATAGTAGACACTGAATCATTTATAGTATTTACTATAAAACCCACAGTATATACTGAATAAATATAACATAGTGGAATGACTAAGCCATGATAGGTACTGAATAATTCACAATTCACAGAATTATTCAAAATAAACAGTGGAAACAGAATAAATCAGGGGATACTGAATGATTCACAGTAGGTACAAAATAATTTATAGTAGATACTGAACAATAGCAGGTATTGAACAATTCACAATTCACAGAAGATACTGAATAATGTATTACTCAAAAGTAGATACTAAATTCTTAATAGATACTAAAAAGATACTACATATAATGAGAAATCTATAATAGATACCCAATACTTCATAGCAAATACTTCGAGCAGGTATATCATTTATAGTGGATCCTGAATAATTCAGAGTAGATACTAAAAAATATATAGTAAAAACAAAATATGAATAATTCATATTCAATTTAATTCATATTAATTCAATAAATCCATAGTTGATACTGAATAATTCATATTAATTTGTTGTTGCAGATACTGAGTAATTTATCGTGAATATTAAATACTTCAAAGTAGATACTAAATGATCCACAGAGACTGAATAGATGAAAAGATACTGAATATACTGAGAAATCTATAGTATGTACTGAATAATACACAGCAGATACTGAATCATTTTGTGTGGATACTGAATATATTACGGTACATACTAAATAATAGAGACCGAAAATATACTGAGTTGACTAAGAAATCTGTAGTAAGTACTGAATAATTCATATTAATTCATAGTAGCAGATACTGAATAATTTATTGTGGATACTAAATACTTCATGGTACGTACAAAGTAATTAATATATATTGAAAATATACTAAGGAGATTAAGAAATCTCTAGCAAGTACTGAATAATTCATAGAAGATACTGAAAAACCCATAGTTGATACTGAATAATTCATATTAATTTGTAGTAGCAGATACTGAATCATTTATTGTGGATACTGAACACTTCAAAGTAGATACTAAATGATCCATAGAGACTGACAAGATACTAAATATACTGAGAAATCTATAGTAGGTACTGAATAATACATAGTAGATACTGAATTACAAGCAGATACTGAATCATTTATTGTGGATACTGAATATTTCATGGTACATACTAAATAATGAATAGAGACTGAAAATATACTGAGGAGACTAAGAAATCTCTAGTAAGTACTGAAAAATCCATAGTTGATCCTAAATAATTTATACTAATTCATAGTAGCAGATACTGAATAATTTATTGTGGATACTGAATACTTCAAAGTAGATACTAAATGAACCATAGAGACTGAAAAGATACTGAATATACTGCGAAATCTATAATAGGTACTGAATAATTCATAGTAGATAGATTAATAGAGACTGAAAAGATACTGAATATACTGCGAAATCTATAATAGGTACTGAATAATTCATAGTAGATAGATTAATAGAGACTGAAAAGATACTGAATATACTGAGAAATCTATAATAGGTACTGAATGTACTGAAAGTACTGATGCTGAACAAATTACAGTAGATATTGAATAATTCATAGCAAATACTAGATACATAATAATTGATAGTGGATCCTGAACAAGTTATAGTATATATTGAACAATCAAACCAAGTGGGTGTGACTTGAACCAGAAAGCAGTGTGAGGTTCTGGAAGTAATCAATAAACTTGTCAGTACATACATTTCTACAAGCATGCTTATTGGTTCAGTGAGTGACTGCTTAGGTATTGAAATTCAGTATTCACTGACGTAATGCTTCAGTACTGGGTAGCACTAAAGTGATTAATTCAGTACCATAGAAGCGTTGAATTTTGGAAACGGCTGTAAGCAGGACCTCAGGGGGCCACTACCACACTTCCCTCCACCTCCATAAGACACCTGCATCCACTTTTACTGGAGGAACACTGATGAGGTGGCTGAGACACTATAAGCAGGTGAGCTGTAGGCTGATGTCCAGGCCTTCCTGCTCATATGTGAATTCCAGCATCAGTCAGAGAGTGAGGTCACAAGGTCATCACTGCAACTTCAACGCCACAGTCCGAGGGGCTGATCTAGACCTGCGGTGACTCGAACCTGAAGCCTGAAGGTAAGCGCTCGCTCTGTTTTTCCCCGAGTAAAAGACGTCCAGGGAGCTGCTGCATCGTACACACACACACTCACTCAGAGTGAGTCATACACACCCGGGGAGGCTATTTATAGCAGCTGAGGCAAGTCCTCAGCCTCTTGCTCATAAAGAACACACACACACACACACACACACACACACACACACAGCTCAGGACACCCAATCACAGGCTGTCTATGCCAGTTCATGACCTTGTCTATGGTAAGAGGAGAATCCATACTACACACTGCAGCATGTGGACCGATGGGCCCTCCAGGCTTTTTAAGCTACAGTTAAAGGGATAGTTTAGCAAAAATAATGACCCCCCCCCTCCCCCACATTTCCCCACCACCTCACTGCAGCAACCTGGCATCATCTAGACAGCGCCATCCATAGACATGATCCTCAGCTGCTGCAGATTAACCTAGCAATTTTCCGAAAGCTACCTTAGATAGCTCTAAAGCCAACTCTCCATTCCACCTTAAATAGGGCCGCAGGAACTGCTGCGTTATTTAAGGTGGAACGGAAAGAACCACGCTCCTTTCTTTGGTTCTAAACCAGCTCTGAACGGCACTGTCTGAACCGATTAGGAGGCTAGTGCTAATGCTAATGCTAACACACTGAGTGATCAGACTGCAGAGCTGAGGGAGGGCTGAATGGTCAGGGAGGTCGGTCAGACTGGACTGTAAGATATTAAACCAGTGGTTTAAAAAGTTGCTCCTAACAAAGTAGATCAGATTAGAATTTAGTCTAAGATTAGATTAGATTTTAGAAACTGCTGGATCCTACCAGCGTGGATTAGCACATCTTACCCAAGTTGTGAGGTTGTATTATTTACAGAAACACAAAGATCGGATTGCCCAGTGGTCAGCATTAAGAGACTCGGATCGGACACGCCTTGATTGGGACACGCCTATTATTTGGGCCAGTGTGTGAGCTTACCGTGGGGAATTAAAGCCGCTGTCTACAGTCACGCTGCTGCTGTCCATGCTGTCCAGCCGTGCCGAGTGTGCGGACTTCTGGCTGCTGGTGTTCTCGTTCTCCTTAGGGCTCAGCAGAGTCAGGTTGGTCTCGAATTTCCTCTGTAGATCACGCTCCTTCTCTCGTTCCAGCAACCACTGCATGGTGCCGCCCCCAACCCCGCCACCAACCCCGCCACCACCCTCTCCACCCCCAGCTCGTCCCTTTCCTTCCGCCGGCGCTGCCTCCTTGCGGGAAGAATCTTCCACCTCCTCCTCGTCGTCATCGTCCGACACGTTGTAGTAGTCAAACGTGGCTTCCGAGGCAGAGGGGGCACCCTGCTCCGAACCTGTGGGGGCCGGGGCTGAGGCGGGTGACGGGGCAGAGTTAGGCGGCGGTGGTTGGGGCTCGAGGGTGTCAAGCACCTCCGACGATTTCATGTGAGGGGTCTTTCGCAACGTGCCCGATTTTGAGTAGCCACTGTCCACATAACTCATAGTCAAAACATTGTGTGGTGGCTTGAACAAAGTGTCCTTACTGAAAATCTCTTTCCGCTTATCCACCACCAATCCACTGCCACCAGTGCCCACACTGCCCCCTCCCCCACCCCCTGGGTCGGCGTTGTGTTGATGCTGTATCAAACGTCCATTGGACATGGGCTCTGGCGTCTGGCTGGGTGTGGGTTTACCCGAGCCGTTGTGGCCCTTAGTGGAGGTGTCCTCTTTGTAGTCCATAGGGTGCGGGGAGGTGAGGTGCGGCGTCTGCCGGTCAGCCGGTGATCCCTTACGGATCCCGTCTGATGGCGTTAAAGTGTCGTGATCGGATTTGCCCAGCGGCAACGGGGCGGTTAAGATTGTTTCGTTCGACGTATTGCACTGGAAGTAGTCGTCCGCAAGTGGCTTGGGCGACAGGGCCTTCAAATCGCTGTAGGCCGGCAAACTGTCCCTGCTCTTGTTCCGCTCCAGAGGGGTGTCCAGGCTCATCTTGCCCATATCAGGCACAGACATCTCAGAGTTGAACTTAGCAGCGGAGAACATGATGCGCGAGTAGTGCGATGCTTTCTGCGAGGAGGCTCGGAGCGTCCCGTCATCGGTATAGTATCGACTCCGATGGTCCGGACTGCGGTCGTAGTCCTCTGGAGTGCCTAGAGTTGAGCTTCCGCCTCCCAGTGGGCCCTTGGAGTTGTCCATGGATCTCGACCTCTCCTTGGCCTTGTCTGGCCGCTCAGTGCGAGACTTGCGGTCCTGCGTGTGGCTGTGGCTCCGGTGCACCCTGGAATGCGAGGTACCACGTGAAGGCTCTGGGAAGGGCATTTCCGTCCGTCTCTTTGCAAGCTCCCCCGACACGTCCCATTCCGGTGTAACAGGGAAATATGACTCTGCGATATTGGGGTTGCTGTGGACAAGGTAAGCAGCACCACTCCTGCGCTCCACTGTGTACATTCCCTCCCTAGGAGAGCGCACCAGAGAGTGACTGAAGAAGCGGTAGTCCCTCTCCAGGCCCACCGCAGCAGCCAGGTCCAGGTTAGAACCCTCGGACGGGTCTCCACGAGAGGTTTGGCGGGTCTTGCTGTGGGATCGTGATTTGCCATGCGGGACGCGGCGGTGACCCCGGCTCCGGCGGCTGCGGGCACTGCTGTGCTGCGCAGACGAGCTTGCCTTGCAACGCTGAGCACGTTCCTCCTCCAGCCGCTTCATCACGGCCGTGTGCCGCGCCACGTTCTCCACCGTCAGGTCTGGGTTGATCCGCCGGATGATCTCCATCTCCACCTCGCGGGGGATAGCCGTGGAAGAGGGTGTGTCCTCGTCCCGAAGAGGCCACTCTTCTGGCGGAAACTGGGCGGAGAAGGTGGCCAACTGCTTCGTCTTGTCTTTCCTGAAGCTGAGTCGGAAAAGCTTCAGCCCGAACTTCTTGGATTGCCTCTCGCTGCTGCCCCCGGCGCTCCCCTCTTTCTTCTTGGTCAGAGTGTCTGTCTTGTAAGAGAAGGAAGGGTTGCTCCTGTTCTTGTCTGGATCGGGTGGGTGTTGTGTGGTGGGTGGAGGGGGTGGGGGCTGAGGGTATGAGGGGGGATCTCCTTTGGGCTCCTTGGGGGACTTCCTCTGAAGAGTAGTGTGATTGCTTGGCACCTCGTCACGGTACGAGTTGTACGAGTCGCAGTGGTTCTTGTGGTTTAGCCTTTCCCGCACGCAACCGGATGTAGAGGGGGTGATGGTGCCAGACTGGGGTGACGTACACTGCTGCTGCTGCTGCTGCTGCTGTGTCTGTTGCTGCTGCTGCTGTTGCTGCTGTTGTTGCTGTTGCTGCTGCTGCTGTTGTTGTTGCGACTGCTGCTGGCGGTCCGGGTGCCGATCGTCCAGGTGGTACCATTTGCTGTTGGTGCGGATGAGGGAGGGGGTGATGAAGTAGGTCTGGGGCGTGACAATGCAGTAGCCCTCAGGCGTGGGGTAGATCTTCCGCTCCCGAACCAGCATGTTGAGCGTGTGCCGCAGGATCTCCGGACTCGGTGTGGGTACACCTGAGGGGAGGAAGGTGGAGAAGAACGATCAGGTCACACAAATCCTCCATGATCACGTTCCAGAACGTCTACTTACTTCTACATAACCTCTAGAAAAGAGGCGACCGACAGTGTCCGTGATTCATTTTGCTAAATTAGAAATTGACCCATCATTTACTGCTAATTATGTATTTTGCTTCTGAGTAATAACTGCGTTTCTAAAACACTGAGCAGAAAAGGAAGAATAAAAATGAGAAAAAAAAGAAGGATTAGAGGGTTCATGCTGAGGTTAGCGTTCTTCAGCGTAGGTTTGGTGTTACCAAAGGCATTCGTGTTGCCAGAAGCAGGATTAACCAAGAGTAGGTGTAATTAAACAAACAACCACCGAAGGCCAATCAAAAGCAGCGCTTCTCTTGCTGATATCCACAACCACCAGGACATCCACCAATCAGAGTGGACGAAGCATTACCTCATCTTTCATCATTGGGTCTGTAAGCCCCTCAATCTGATAATGGCTCTAAAACTGGCACTGCTAGTCTGACTAAATTGGTCCTCCCTCATAAGATTAGCTCACACGAGTGACAGTGAGCGCCGCCGAAGCGCCTGCGAAGCCCCCTTCTCAGCGGTTCAGCTGCTGCCCGTGGTATGATAAGTTATAAGGGTTTAAATGGACCAGAGCTCTGAGCTAAAACTGCAGACAACCCTGTTACCAGGTCATCGCCCAGGATGACGACTGTCTGAGAGAGACTGTCCGGGGTGGGGGAAGTGTGTGTGTGTGTGTGTGTGTGTGTGTGGGCGGGGGGGCGCATAGCAAACACTGTAAAGAAATAAAAGTATTGGGACACCTGCTCATTTATTGTTTCTTCCAAAATCAAAGGTGTTTCAAGAGTTTTGACTTGTCCAGGGAAGATTTTTTTACTGGATTGCTGTGAGGATTTGATTGCAGTGGTGAGGTCACCACTAATGCTGGCAAGGTCGCCGCCATGGCAGTATTGGCATTATTTCTCTACAGAGACTGGTTAAGCTGTTTGTGCATTTGCTGAATGCATATATTAGAAGGGGTGTCCACAAACATTTGGACATACAGTGTATGGTAACATTAATAAACTCTTATCACTTTTACTTCCATTAAGACTCACACTGCTTCTAGTGAAGGATCTACAGGTTCAGATATTTTATTTGATGGTTCTTTTAGGACCAAAAGTGGTGATGATAATAATATAAGAGGTCATAACAACAACAACAACAACAATAATAATAATAATAATAATAATAATAATAATAATAATAATCAGTATTTATATAGCACCTTTCATACAATGCAGCTCATAGATAACATACAAGGAAAATTTATTTCAGAAAATAAATCATTTTAAAAAATGGTAAACATTAAAACCATTGAAATAATTCAACTGAATAAATAACATGGAATAAGGTAAAAATAGAAGCCACAATGAAACATAATACATAATAAAAATGCAAAAAATAAAATGAATATAACACTATGGAGAAGCTGGGGTAGATGGATAAGTTTAAAGCTGCTTTTTTAAAATGCTGACTGGATGCTTGTCTCATGTCTTCTGGGAGGGAATTCCAAAGTTTAAGGGTGTCCAAACTAAATACTGCCTCACCTCTTCTTTTATGTTTTGTTCGTGGAACAGAGAGCCAGCCTGACCAGCCTCATTAAAGAACACCTCTCCACCTTCTCAAAATATCCTAACCAGTAAAATCCCCTCAAATGTAGAATTAATATCTAATATTTCTCATTTTGAGATATTTGATATTGTAGTAATATGAGATTCACTTTTTTCTTTTTTTCTTATTTTTTTATTTCCTACTTTTTTATTTACAGATATAGAAACTTTACTAGTTTCAAACTTTACATTTCAAAGTGCAACAGTGTATGTATAGTGTAAGGTAACATGTATTTTTAATTTCATATATATTCTGTATTTTTTGTTTTGTGTATGTTCTATATTTATATAATATATATAATTTCATATGTATAGTTTGTATTTTTTATTGTGTATATATTCTGCCTTTTCATTTAATATATAGTTTGTAGTCATTTATTGGTATACATTCTGTATTTTATATTTTCTATATATTCTAAATTTTGTATATATATTATATTAATTTCATGTGTATATTTTGTCATTTGTATTTTGTAACTTTAGATATATTCTGTATTTATTTTGTATATATTCAGATTTTTTTATTTTATATATATTCTTGATTTTCATTTGATATATATTTGATATTTCTAATTTTATGTATATATTTTGGGAATTTGTATTTTGTATATATTCTGCATTTTTTATTTTACATATATTCTGCATTTTTGATGTTATATATATTCTGTATAATATTTTGTACTATATTTACTTTACTTACTATATTTTGTATATCGTAATTTGTATATATTTTGTATATATTGTGTATTTTATATATATTTCAAATATATTTTATGTTTTTTTAAATTTTGTATATAATTTTTTTCAGATATATATTCTGTATTTATTGTGTATTTGCTACTGTGAGGGACAACGCACTTAAAGTCTCTCACTTAATGCGAAGTGACAATAAACCTGATTTAGATTTAATTTGTTTTGATGTTCTTACAGCAACGTAAACATTAGGAATAAATTTAGGAACGGTTCACTTGCTAAGAAATCATTTTTGCCAGTGACTCTCTGGCAGGTCCGTGGATGCGGTCACTGCCGTCCCTGTACTCGTTAGCGCCGTGGATGAGTCTTTAACTAGCGTTCAAAAAGTCTGCACAGCAACCAAACAAGGCCTGAAGTCTGCAGACACGTGACTCCCACAGACTAGACCGGGCGCCACAGGGTACACCGTGTCCTCTCCTCACTCTGGTCCTTATGTTACCTCAATCAGCTTTACTACACACACATACACACACATATGCTCGCACACCGTTGAAACAAGCATGGATAAAGCAGAAGATAAGCTGTAACTAGTCTGGGTTAAGTGTTGCTTGCCATTACATCATACCCCGGCAGTTGCCATAACAACATGACGCAACCATGGAGACTCGGCTCTTTTTCTCTGCTTTTTTGTCGCCTCCCTCCTCCTTTGTGAGGAGGAATCACGGCGCTCCTCGCAGTCCAGTCTGCACAATGTGTGCTCTGATTGGTCCGTTCCCGTGAGCCGAGCTGTGCATTCTGCATGCTTATTGGCTGAGTCTCTGCCAGGGTGGTGAATCCTTTTCCACACATGGTCGTAACGCTACAGGCCAGCCATGCTGATCTTACTGTCCAGAGGGCAAAGGGACTAATACTCACTCTAATAAACTAATAGACTTACTACACCACTCCGACACGGACATCCCAGCGGCCTAGGATGGTTAACACGGGGGGACGGGGGGCTCCTGAAGGGCTCTGAGGTTAGAAATGCACAAAAACACACAGAGTACATCTCCAAAAGTTTGTGGACACCCCTTCTAATGAATGCATTCTTAGCTACTTTAGGTTGCACCCATTGCTGACACACACACAGCTCGCCAATAGAATAGGACTCTCTGAACCTATCGGCACCATGCTGCTTAATAATGCCAGGCGTGGGCTAGAGGGGTATAAAGCCCCCCAGCATTAAGAAGCTGTGGAGCAGTGGAAGAGCTGTGTTCTCTAGAATGATGGATGGTGGTGCTCCATCCAACTTCTGGAACGAATTGGGGATGAGGTGATCATTCAACATCTTGAGTCCTCACTAATGCTCTTCTTGCTGAATGCAATCAAATCCTCACAGCAATTCTCCTCCAAAACCTAGCTGAAAGCCTTCTTCTCTGGACAGTAGAGACAGTTACTCCAACAAAAGCAGGATCAGCTCTTTTTAATAACCTTTATTTCAGAAGAAACAACGCACAAGCAGGCGTCCCAATACTTTTGTCCATAAATATTTATTGGTAACAATCTAAAACTGCTTATCCTTTAACCTCACGAACCCAGTGGAGCTTTGCAGGAACCAGGAGTTCAACATCAAGACATTGACCAAACGGACTCCAGGCTTTCCTTCAGCTGAGAAGGAGCTTGATGATGAAGATGAAGATGAGGAAGCCACTGACTGTGAATGAAGCAGTACTTCACACAACCAGCAGATGGCAACATATAAAATTTACCACGTCTGCAAAGCAGGATTTAGCAGTTAGCCTGCTAATCTAGGCCTAAAACCGAGCCCGTCCATACATTAGAACAACGGCCTAGAACCATATAGACGCTTAAATGGTTCTCTGACTGGTTACTTTGATCTTTTTGTACAAAGCAAAGCACCAAAAAGGGTTCCACCATTGTTACTAATCAAAGAACCTGTTTGTAGAACCCTTTTTGCTGGGAGTGGGACATTCCTATTGGACGATCCTCGACTCTATTAAGGGAAAACACTGAATTTCTCTTGATTTGACAACATACTTTTAAAAATGCCGCTTGTCCTGCTTAGCTCAGTGCTATTTTCATACCCATCCATATACAGTCATGGCCATAAGTATCTGGACAGAGGCTAAAAGAGAAACTTTTTAATGACCTTTTATGAAACTGTCCATTATTTTAGTGATCTAGAAGATCCCTGTTGCTCATAATCTCATTTAATAATGAGTTTTTACAGTTTATTAAATTAGTATTGTGATAAAACACCTTAATCCAAACCATGATATTAAAAGATGACCTGTAGTAAAGGTAAGCAAGATAAAAATTTAAAGGACGAGACCAAGGTAGAACAACCTTCTGGGATGCCAAGCAAATGTCCTCACCAGCTCTGACCAGCGAGACCCACTATGGACAGCTCTGGGTCATTTGGGGTCATTTGGGGTCAATTGGGGTAGGGGTTTAGGTATAGTCTTAGCAAAAAGGGTTCGAAGAGTAACAACAGTGGAACCCTTTTCAGAGCCATCTTACACATCATCATAGCCAGTCAAAGCTCATGCCATGGTTCTGACCCATTGTGTTGACTGAGGAACCTATAGAACGAGGAACCGCGGCTGTCTTCACATTTTCCTTATAAAGCCTCTTCCCAAACATTTTTAGAACTTCAGCAGCTGGAGAAAAAAGACAGTCATTACAATAACCACAGCATTAAAATAAGAAATAAAATTAGATACAATATATGGACAAAAGTATTGGGACGCCTGCTCATTCACTCATTCAGTTTTTTGTCACGGAAATCAAGGGTATTAAAAGAGCTGATCCTGCTTCTGTTGGAGTAACTATCTCTACGGTCCAGAGAAGAAGACTTTCTACTAGATTTTGGAGGAGGCTTGCTGTGAGACTTTGATTGCACTCAGCGACAAGAGTGTTAGAGAGGTCAGGATCGATCATCCCCAACTCATCCCAAAAGTACTGGATGGAGCTCCACCACCACCATCATTCCAGAGAACACAGTTCTTCCACTGCTCCACAGCTCCTCAATGCTGGGGGGCTTTATACCCCTCTAGCCACGGTGCCAATAGGTTCATGATGTTCATCTGCTCCAAAGAGTAATATATGATCATTTAATTCCTTTTTAATAATTCAGAAGGTCAAAAGGTCAAATAATCACTTCAGTAAAGTAAAGATTTAACGGTTGAGGCTTTAAAGGGTTAAAGTCGTGTGGTCAGAGAACGGGGAAGCTCTGACTAAAGGTTATGGCCTGTTTAACAGCTATCGAGAAAATTATATGCGTGTATTTAGTCAGCAAAGCCCCCCTCCTGCCCTCCCCGGTTCTAATGGGATATTGACAGAGCCGTGGTGAAGCTCCTATGATGCAGTCATCACACACTGTTTCTCCACCTCAGCAAAATCCAGAGCTCACAGCGCCTCACACTGCACAAGGTTACACAGGAGAGACATTAACGTCTACCTGCAAGCACTGACCACTTCTGATCAATATTTAATTGTAGAAAACGCCCTTTCATCACCTTCAGACGCCTCCCCCCGACTTACACCAGCAGCCGGAGTAAGCCTATAGAGACGTATAGTCGGACATCAATCATGCAGCAAACAGAATTATGGGTAATGCTCTTCTATAAAAACTAACAACTTTCTATGAAGCGACGACTGAATATCGCCCATAACATTAAAACCACTGGCGGATTAACACTGAACAACACTGATGATCTGGGTCCAGTGGGTCCTGTCAGGCAGCGGGCGAACAGTCAGTTCTTGAAGATGATGAAGGTGATGAAGGTGATGAGACAGGAAAAATGGACAAGTGTAAGAATCTGAGACACTTCGACAAGAAGAACCAAACTGTGATGTTCTAGATCTTGACTGGGTCAGAACATCTCCAGAACATCAGCAAGCAGGTCTTGCAGAGGTCAGTACCTACCAAAAGTGCTCCAAGGAAGGACAACTGGCAAACCTGTGGACACCCAAGGTTCACTGATGCTCTTGGAGGTCCCACCGCTCAACTTACAGGACTTACAGGATCTGCTGCTAATGTCTCAAGGTGTCCAGATACCACAGGACACCTTCAGAGGTCTCACGGCGTCCATGCCTTTACAGTCCATACTCATAAGTATTGGTGCAGACGTCTAAGCCTTGGCCATCCGCAGCTAGGAGTCTCGAAGAGCGTGACTGGCCTTGCTCTCTATGGGTGGGCAGGATGATGTAGCTGACGGATCTGCTGATTGGCTCCTTATATGCGTCACCTTTGTGCCACAAGATCTGGGGACTGTATCTTTTACTGTATCCTCGTCCAACACCGCTACCGCTGCATTAGCACGGCCCAGCTAACAGGCTCGTCCAACACCGCTACCGCTGGCATTAGCACGACCCAGCTAACAGGCTCGTCCAACACCGCTACCTCTGCATTAGCACGGCCCAGCTAACAGGCTCGTCCAACACCGCTACCTCTGCATTAGCACGGCCCAGCTAACAGGCTCGTCCAACACCGCTACCTCTGCATTAGCACGGCCCCAGCTAACAGGCTGTCCAACACCGCTACCTCTGCATTAGCACGACCCAGCTAACAGGCTCGTCCAACACCGCTACCTCTGCATTAGCACGGCCCAGCTAACAGGCTTGTCCAACACCGCTACCTCTGCATTAGCACGGCCCAGCTAACAGGCTCCTCCAACACCGCTACCGCTGCATTAGCACGGCCCAGCTAACAGGCTCGTCCAACACCGCTACCGCTGCATTAGCACGGCCCAGCTAACAGGCTCCGTCCAACACCGCTACCTCTGCATTAGCACGGCCCAGCTAACAGGCTCCTCCAACACCGCTACCTCTGCATTAGCACGACCCCAGCTAACAGGCTCGTCCAACACCGCTACCTCTGCATTAGCACGCCCAGCTAACAGGCTCGTCCAACACCGCTACCGCTGGCAAGCTAGTCAACGCGGAGCGGCCCAGCTAACAGGCTCGTCCAACACCGCTACCGCTGCATTAGCACGGCCCAGCTAACAGGCTCCTCCAACACCGCTACCTCTGCATTAGCACGGCCCAGCTAACAGGCTCGTCCAACACCGCTACCGCTGCATTAGCACGGCCCAGCTAACAGGCTCGTCCAACACCGCTACCGCTGCATTAGCACGGCCCAGCTAACAGGCTCCTCCAACACCGCTACCTCTGCATTAGCACGGGCCCAGCTAACAGGCTCGTCCAACACCGCTACCTCTGCATTAGCACGACCCAGCTAACAGCTCGTCCAACACCGCTACTACTGCATTAGCACGGCCCAGCTAACAGGCTCGTCCAACACCGCTACCTCTGCATTAGCACGGCCCAGCTAACAGGCTCGTCCAACACCGCTACCTCTGCATTAGCACGACCCAGCTAACAGGCTCCTCCAACACCGCTACCGCTGCATTAGCACGACCCAGCTAACAGGCTCGTCCAACACCGCTACCTCTGCATTAGCACGACCCAAGCTAACAGGCTCCTCCAACACCGCTACCGCTGCATTAGCACGACCCAGCTAACAGGCTCGTCCAACACCGCTACCTCTGCATTAGCACGACCCAGCTAACAGGGCTCCTCCAACACCGCTACCGCTGCATTAGCACGACCCCAGCTAACAGGCTCGTCCAACACCGCTACCTCTGCCATTAGCACGACCCAGCTAACAGGCTCGTCCAACACCGCTACCGCTGCATTAGCACGGCCCAGCTAACAGGCTCGTCCAACACCGCTACCTCTGCATTAGCACGGCCCAGCTAACAGGCTCGTCCAACACCGCTACCGCTGCATTAGCACGGCCCAGCTAACAGGCTCGTCCAACACCGCTACCGCTGCATTAGCACCGTCCCAGCTAACAGGCTCGTCCAACACCGCTACCTCTGCATTAGCTCGACCCAGCTAACAGGCTCGTCCAACACCGCTACCGCTGCATTAGCACGGCCCAGCTAACAGGCTCCTCCAACACCGCTACCGCTGCATTAGCACGACCCAGCTAACAGGCTCGTCCAACACCGCTACCTCTGCATTATAGCACGCACCCAGCTAACAGGCTCGTCCAACACCGCTACCGCTGCATTAGCACGACCCAGCTAACAGGCTCGTCCAACACCGCTACCTCTGCATTAGCACGGCCAGCTAACAGGCTCGTCCAACACCGCTACCTCTGCATTAGCACGACCCAGCTAACAGGCTCGTCCAACACCGCTACCGCTGCATTAGCACGGCCCAGCTAACAGGCTCCTCCAACACCGCTACTGCTGCATTAGCACGGCCCAGCTAACAGGCTCGTCCAACACCGCTACCTCTGCATTAGCACGACCCCAGCTAACAGGCTCGTCCAACACCGCTACCTCTGCATTAGCACGACCCAGCTAACAGGCTCCTCCAACACCGCTACCTCTGCATTAGCACGGGCCCAGCTAACAGGCTCGTCCAACACCGCTACCCTCTGTATTAGCACGACCCAGCTAACAGGCTCGTCAACACCGCTACCGCTGCATTAGCACGACCCAGCTAACAGGCTCGTCCAACACCGCTACCTCTGCATTAGCACGACCCAGCTAACAGGCTCCTCCAACACCGCTACCTCTGCATTAGCACGGGCCCCAGCTAACAGGCTCGTCCAACACCGCTACCTCTGTATTAGCACGACCCAGCTAACAGGCTCGTCCAACACCGCTACCGCTGCATTAGCACGACCCAGCTAACAGGCTCCTCCAACACCGCTACCTCTGCATTAGCACGAACCCAGCTAACAGGCTCGTCCAACACCGCTACCGCTGCATTAGCACGGCCCAGCTAACAGGCTCGTCCAACACCACTACCTCTGCATTAGGCACGGCCCAGCTAACAGGCTCGTCCCAACACCGCTACCTCTGCATTAGCACGGCCCAGCTAACAGGCTCGTCCAACACCGCTACTCTGCATTAGCACGGCCCAGCTAACAGGCTCGTTCCAACACCACTACCTCTGCATTAGCACGGCCCAGCTAACAGGCTCGTCCAACACCGCTACCTCTGCATTAGCACGGCCCAGCTAACAGGCTCGTCCAAACACGCTACCTCTGCATTAGCACGGCCCAGCTAACAGCTCGTCCAACACCGCTACCTCTGCATTAGCACGACCCAGCTAACAGGCTCGTCCAACACCGCTACCTCTGCATTAGCACGGCCAGCTAACAGGCTCCTCCAACACCGCTACCTCTGCATTAGCACGACCCAGCTAACAGGCTCCTCCAACACCGCTACCTCTGCATTAGCACGGCCCAGCTAACAGGCTCCTCCAACACCGCTACCTCTGCATTAGCACGGCCCAGCTAACAGGCTCCTCCAACACTGCTACCTCTGCATTAGCACGGCCCAGCTAACAGGCTCGTCCAACACCGCTACCTCTGCATTAGCACGGCCCAGCTAACAGGCTCGTCCAACACCGCTACCTCTGCATTAGCACGGCCCCAGCTAACAGGCTCGTCCAACACCGCTACCTCTGCATTAGCACGGCCCAGCTAACAGGCTCCTCCAACACCGCTACCTCTGCATTAGGATAAGTATGAGCATCCCACCGCCTCCCACTTTCCATCCAGACTGGGTCTAAAAACACAGTGATGTCATTTCCCAGCCTGCCAATTCTGCCCACTCCGCACGTCCCACAGTGCTACATGATGGACAGCACCAGGATGACATCATCCAGCTACAAAACCCTCGTCAGCAAAATATTGATTATGGATTTGTGCTGGGGTTGTTATTCCTGAAAAGCCGCAGCAGCAGCAGCAGCAGCAGCGTCGGCCAGCGCAGTGAATCGCTGTAGCACCAGCTTCGGTCGGGCCGAGGAGCGTTACGGCCCCTCTGAACACGTCTGGAGGGAGGCGCAAATATGTGCTCTTCAACACTGAAAAGAGCCAAACTGTGTCCGACAGAGGGCCCAGACTTCCAACCTAACCCAACACAGGGACAGAGAGGCCCTGAGAGCCCCCTGTAAGGTTTATGTGGGTAAAGACATCTATATATATATATATATGCATTCATGTGTGTGTGTGTGTGTGTGTGTGTGTGTGTGTGTGTTTACCTGGGAAGCAGGTGGTGAGGTGCCTCCATCAGGGGCGTCCTGTGTGACGGCTTGCGGGCGGAGTTCATGGCCGAAATCGCCAAACACAGAATCTCTCCCAGCGGAATAAACTGAGACTGGCTGATTGGGACGACATGCTGATGGGAGACACATCACCTACAGACAGAGACAGAGAGAGAGAGAGAGAGAGAGAGAGAGCAGAGAGAGACACAGAGAGCAGAGAAGAGAGAAGAGAGAGAGAGAGAGAGAAAGAGAGAGAGAGACAGAGAGAGAAGAGAGACAGAGAGAGAGAGAGAGAGCACAGAGAGAGAGAGAGAGAGAGAGAGAGAGAAAGAGAGAGAGAGACAGAGAGAGAGAGAGACACAGAGAGAGAGAGAGAGACACAGAGAGAGAGAGAGACACAGAGAGAGAGAGAGAGAGAGAGAGAGACACAGAGAGAGAGAGAGAGAGAGAGAGAGAGACACAGAGCGAGAGAGAGAGAGAGAGAGAGAGAGGTTTATTTCAGCTGTTATGAGACAGAGAAATGATGTAATAGACTGTGTTGATTTTATTATCTGAACTGAGCTGCTCTGATCAATTAAGTCCCCGTGTGGATTCACATTAGGGGTGTCTGAAAATATCGATACATCAAAGTATTGCGATATCATGTTCTGTAATACTGTATCGATTCTCAAAAAACCCTGTATTGATTCTTACTGAATAGTTTACATGTAAAGATTGGTGTCAGACAGTGGTTCATTTAGTGTTGTGTTTAAACCCTGACCACTAGGGGCAGCACTGTACTATGTCTTCAGATCCCACTGTTCTGATCAATCACTTTACCTCATTAAAAAATCACAGTCTATCCTTCTTGCTTAACCTTTCTGCACTCTGCTCTGAGCTCAGCACTCGGCCCCTGACCCCGCTCTGTAACGTTACGTGGTCTGACAGACACTCGGTGGACGCTGAGCTGCTCTCTGTGAGCTGTTTCCTCCTAAACTCTTCCACTGTTCAATAATAACACCACTCACAGCTGATGGAGGAAGATCTAGGAGGAAGGTCTAAATTTCACCAGCTGACTTGTTGTTGTTGGTGCAGCGGTGTCTCCTATTACATACAGAACCACGCTGGAGTTCAGTGAGCTCTTCAGAACCTCCGTTCTTTCACTGATGAGTGGAAGAAAGGCAGACTGCAGGACTAGAGGCTGGATTTTATACACCTGTAGTGGCAACAGACCTGAATTCAATGATTAAGAGGTGTGTCCTCCAATACTTTTGTCAAATAATAATGTATGTCTATGATTGGATATGTGTGGTTGGTTTTGACCTTAGACAGATGAGTTCAGCATATTTAGCTATAGTGCACATGTCAATACCACCCCCCCCCCCCCACACACACACACACACACACACACCGCCCCTTCCCCCCCACCCTATAAAAACGAAACACTCATATTAGATTTCTACAGAAACATAGAGGGCAGTAAAAGTCGGCCCACTAGTATTAAATCAAGCGCTGGGCTTTATAGCTTTAAAGAGATCAGTGTAATATGTATCAGAGCAGGCAAGCTGCGGTCCAGAACACCTAAGTGATCCGGCAGAGCAGATAATGGTTAGATGGGATTAGCCACACACACACACACACACACACACACACACACACACACACACACACAGTTAGCTCATAGCACAGAGCATTGTTATGGAACTGATCATATCCGTGTGTTGTGTGTGTGTGTGTGTGTGACAGAGAGAGAGACCCCAGAGGGCCGAGGTTAAGGACAGGAGAAAAGTTAAGGCTATGTTTTTTTTTTTTTTGGACCTGCTTTAACTTGGGGGCACACTGGGTGGTCCCGTGGACTAAGGCGCTGTCACTGTGATCAGAGGATCGCTGGTTCCTATCCCGATCACGCTGCTAGCCATCGGCAGGGTGAGTAGATGGAGCTATCACCCCCCCCCCCCCCCCCCATTGGTTGGTTGGTTGCCTAGTGACGTCGCATCAGCAGCAGTTAAAAAAACAGGCGTTTCAGAGGGGGCGTGTCTGGTCTCGCCCTCACTAGTGTTGGGGGGCGTTGCGTGTGATGACGGGGGAGGGGGGGTAACTGGCGATCTAAATTAGTGATCTTTAACTTGATGATCCGGAAAGTAAAAATCCACCTCAGGATTTTGTACCAACTGCGTGGAAGGCCCTGCAGCAGCTCCGGGAGCGTGCTCCAGTTCCAGTTAAAGCCGCAGAGTCTCTGCTACACGTATTTTGCAGCAGTGGCCTGTCACTGTAAGATTATCGCTGCTTAAGAATTGTATAAAATCTCATGAAATGACAATTATGGGGACTTTTACTTTCACACGGCGGATACAGGAAGTGCGGACGTGATGAGGCACAGAACAGCAGCAGTGGCTGAGCTCTGCAGCTCCAGCTATAAGACTTTGTAGAAGTGCCTCGTTCAGAAGGAACCGATAAGAATCCACCCGATTTAACACGTCTGTATTCTCTCTGCTGTGATAATGTACATGTCTAACGTCGCTATAGCTCGTCACATTAAACCTTAAGCTGGCCGTTAGTCAGAGCTTTTTACACTGCTGTCGTCACAAAGCAGCTTTACATAAATAGTGATTAATAAAATACAGAGACAAAGAAGAAATAACGTAAGACATGATGGATCAAAGACCCCCAGTGAGCCCCAACAGCGACAGTGCAAGGAGAACCTCCTTCAGAGCTGGAGGAAGAAACCTTGGGAGGACCAAGACTCACAAGGGGGATCCGACCCGTCCTCCTCTGATCAGAAACTATTTATTAATTATTGATAAAAATGACTTTGGTGGTTTTTAACATGGTCATTAAACAGGTAGCAGTGGTAGGCGGGTGAGCCGCTGGTCTGCTATGGGTGGTGGTGGGTGGGGGGACTGATGGCCGGACTGGTAGGTGGCAGCTGGTCTGACGCAGGTAGAGGGGGACCCTCAGCGGGCAGTCTTCCAGCAGGTCGTGCCGGGTGGCCATTTACTCTGAGAAGGTAAAAAGAGAGGGCCAGGCTGGCCAGGAGAGGCGTTAGCTGGCCAGGAGCTTGACTGCGCGCCACGGTACCAGCAAACGAAGCAGTAAGGGATGGACATTTACAGGTACGTTA